>NC_058044.1:16172205-16259705 GCF_020085105.1 Siniperca chuatsi
TCTTTGGCTTCCTTCAACATCTGTAAAATCACAGTAAAACCTTGATGTAACACCGCTGCAGAGCTGTCATTTTAGAGAAATGACAGAATGTGGATTTCCACTGAAAATCACCAAATTATTCTATCCACGCAGACGCACAATACACAGGTTTTACATTATTTATCATATTGGTTTTCCGTGTGTGTGTCTGTGTGTGTGTCTGCGTGCCTGACTCAGTGATACAGTCTTCTGCATTAGGGTCTTGGTCTTTTTGAAACCCGGGTCACTCTCAGCAAGAACAGTCATGGTCTTCTTTCCAATGAACTCCAAGGCATCCAAACCTCCACTGATCACCGACTTACCCTTGGAGGGAGAGAGAGAGAGAGATTTTTATTATTATTACTATATTATCTTACTTATCTGTATATATTCTAATAGCACATTTTTTCTGTTTATGTTTTTATGTCACACATGCTTTGGCAATGTTAACATATGTTTCCCATGCTAATAAAGCCAAATTGAACTGAATTCAATTCAATTCAATTAGAGAGAGAGAGACCAAAAGACAAATAGAGGGAGAGACAGAAAAAGGCGAATTACCAGAGCGACTAGGAACATTTGAAGAAATTGATGAAAAAATCAAGAATGATAAAAAATAAAAACAGTCAAGGTAAATGAAAATGATTAGATCAGTTAAATGTTTTGTTGCTAGTAGCAACCTGTGATGGCACAGTTCCATAACAGACATAGCAACGTTGACAAGCATATTTTATTTACTCCCCATGCAAACTACGGAGTCCCAGACTCACCAGGAAATTTCACAGAAATTAGGAATGATAGAAAAAAAAAATACTGAGGATAAATCTAAATATAAAGATAATAAAAAAATGTTTGATTTTCAAAGTGAAAATGACGAGACAGACACATTTTAATTGTAAATTAAGATTATGATAGGATAGACTTTTTGTTGTGTTTTATGCAATACTGTTTTCACATTTTTACATTTTCCCTGAACCTTTACTGTAAGTGTGTTTAGCTTGTTGTATAACTGGGAACCTACCTGCATAGTAAGGGCAGAAAACGGCCAAGAGAAGAGGCAGCATATATACTGTATTTTAGTAAGTCAAACATTTGACTTGCTGAAACTTTGAATCCGTAAGTCACACACACTGTACATACCACAACTGTCAATATCTCAAAACAAGGCAGAAAATTTGGATTATGCCTCAAGTAACAATTGAAAATCAGTGAGTTTATCTCCACTGGCAGGTTTCCGTCACATGATTTTGTAGCTTGGTGAGGTGGACAGTTTTGCAGTGCGTGTGTGTGTGTGTGTGTGCTCACGCACTGTGTTCTGCACGGCGTGTGTGATCGTAGAGAAGACGCCCCTGCCAGGAGCTGCAGCACTCGCAGAAGACTCCCCAGAGCTGGACAGGTCAGTCTCTCCACTATCACCTCCTCCCTTACTCTTCTCCTCTGCTCCCTCCGCCTCCTCTTCTCGTGCCTCCTCTCCTACTGAGGTCTTGTGGAGACGCAGAGCCTCTCCCGCCTTTGCCTTAACTGAGGTCAGGCTGTGACCTGCACACAGACAGATACAAGAGGTAAAGAGATCAGGAGGGAGAGCGTGAGAAAGATGGTGACAGGAAATAACGAAAGAAGACATACCCATTGTGGAGGTGGCACTGCTCAGAAGAGATTTTCCCCATGAACTCCAACCTCCCCAACCTTTTTCTTTCTCCTGAAGTGACAGAAATGGTTAGAAAACAGTACTTTTGAACTAGTAGTACTACTAGACATACAGCAGCATCTGCTGACCCAGACATAGCCACTAGCCTCAGATATTTTCATTATTTGTTAATCCTTCTATAAAATGTCAGAAAATAGGGACAAATTACAATCACAGTTCTGCAAAGCCCCGGGTGACATCTTATTTATTTATCCAAAATCTAAAAGATACAAAACTCTTACTGTCACATAACATAAAGAAAAGCACCAAATCCCCACAACTGAGAAGCTGGAACTAATCAAGTCAAGTTTATTTATAGAGCAGATTTATAAACAACAGGTGTTGACCGAAGTGCTTTACAGAGAACATTTTAGGCATTTTTGCTTGAAAAATTATTTAAACAATGAATCAATTATCAAACTAGTCTAATTAAGAAACTTATCGTGTCAACTCTCAATTAATTCAAAGTCAAGTCATAAGTGAATTAAGCTAATTAAGCTCAGGAGAATACGGGCTGAAGGCTACACTGACAAATCGTCCAGGCTGATATATCGGTCAATATTAGCTTATTGCAGATAAATCAGTATCAATAAATATGTCAGCTGATCCATAACAAGAAGCACAGAAATGATATGTTTGTGATCATTTAGAAATAGTGTCATCATTACATAGTTTGTCCTTCAGAGAGCACTGACAAGTTCATTTTTCCAGCTGTAAAATGTCCCGCTTGATGCAATTCTTTAAAAAAGCTGATTTATGGGATCCTTGTCAAAAATGTTTGTTTATGTTATGTGTTTATGTAAAAAAAACAATAAAAACAAAAAATGGACATAGAACAATATATAGATCAGGTTTCTAAACTCTCAAATATCAATATCAGTATTGACCTTAGAAATCCAGAACAGGTTATAGTGTCAAGAAAATTTCATCACAACTCAACTGCAACTAAAGAAACTACAAACCTCCACATCCTCCTCCGCAGCCTCTGCGTCTGGCTCCAGACTCACTGGTTGGTCACATTCGATCACCTGACCCTCAGCGGTGGGCTCTGGTTGGTCAGTCGGAACCTCAGGAGTCTCAGCGGTGGTGGTGTCCTCTGTGGTCGTCTCCTGGGTGGACTGTGGGAGGACGAAACTCTCAGGGACCAAAGGAGGCTGCAGAGCGGCGGAGGCCGGTGCAAAGGCTGCTGGGACATCCTGGCAGGAACCAGGGTCAGTGAGAGGGGGTTGGGCAGGTGGAGGGGTGACGTCAGCAGAGGGGTCGGCGTTAGAGGGGGCAGCCTGGGACATGGTGATCTGGAACAGAGGAGATCTTTGATTTTAGAGGTTTTAGTTGATTAAGTGCTGATCTGTGCTTCTTTAGAAATCTTTGTACCCTGCAACCAAAATATACAACATATACAACATCAATTTAAGCTTACAAGGTGCAAATAGATGTTTTCATTTTGTAACTGTAACTAATCTCTATGTGTGGATGTGGTGTATGATGATAACCGGACACCTTACAGTATTTTATGATTGCTTTGGCTTAATTTTCACAACATAACTTCAATTAGTGCTGCAACTATGCATTATTTTAATTATCAATTAACCTGCCAATTATTTGCCTTGAGTAATATATCCATAAAGTGTTAGGAAATATTGAAAAATGCCCGTCACAATTTCCCTGAGCCTAAGGTGATGTCTTCAGGTGTCTTGTGTTGTTCGAGTATCACTCCAAAAATCCAAAGATTTTCAGTTTTTCACATTCACATTTTGTTGCTAACTGACTTAAATGATTACTTGATTATCAAAATAGTTGGAGATTAATTTTCTATCGACCAACTGAATAATAGACAAATTATTGGCTCTAATTTCAGTATCCAAGCTCTGCATGCAAAGAGCCAAACTGACTAGCTAAATTCTTAACTTTTAAACACAAAATGCCACTCAGACACCTCATATTAGCTCAAGAGATACAGATCGCTAAATCAATTCAATGTGTTTGCAAACATTTCTCCTTATTTTAACAGCCAGGGGACCATCACTGTAACATGACTGCCAATCACTTCACCACCACTGCCGTGCATTTCTTACCTTTTAAAATGTTGTATATATTGGGTTTCTGTGTAAAATGTGGTTTTAGTCTTTTATGCACTGCAGCATTACAGAAGGCTTAATGTATTTCCAACGATTAAACTCAAACTCACAAGAGAGTGAAATATCTAATGTTCGACGTCTTAAATAAAAACACAAACTTTGTGCGAGACACATAACAGAAAAAGTACACTGATGCAATCAATTACAATAATATTATTATTTTGCCTTGTATGAATCTAAGATTTACTGTAGAGTCAGACTCCACACTGCATTATTTACACATTAGTTGCATGCTATGTGAAATTCTGAGACCAAAATTAGGAACCTAGAATTATTGAAAATGGAGACAAATCAATCACTGTGATTGATCTCATCACCGGTTATCGCTTCATGGTTCAACATCACCATCTCGTGGTCAGGTGCTGTGCATGCATCCACCTGGTTACTGTCATCCCCATGTTTTCAATCACTGTTAAGTTTGTTTAAGGCTGTTTCCTGGCTGCAAAATATATTTAGCACAACGTTATCTCTGACAAACTGTATGCACAAGATGGCAATAAATTCCATTTCACAATACCAATAAAACTACATTTGTCCAGAAAAATAGGCTACGAACTGCAAAACAATGCACAATAAGTATAAAATGATCTGGAGTAACAAGAATTTAAATGTAGTACTAATCCATAAAGTGTCAAGACAGCATGTAGAGATCAAATTGTAGCCTATAACTAATTACTCAAACTGGTTAAAAACAAAATGATCAAGAGAAAACATCAATATGAGCATGTCAAAGCCTCTTCTCCTCCTTTAACACTATTTGAACACAATATTTCGCAATGACAACATACAGAACGATGTCAAGCTGACAGTCAACAAAGACCACTGTTGTATTTGAAAGCGAATATGACAATTTGGCTATTAGCCTTTTCGCAGATTTATAATCTTCTAAACCAGTAACACTAATACATTTTTACAACACTGCAGCAATTTAATGAAACTTCATCGCCGGTGTTGTTGCAGATGTTTCAGTTGTAGCGGGCAAAAGGAAAGTTATAAAGCTCAAAGACAGTTTTGTTTTTGTGAAAGTGACAGTGCAGCTCACCCGTTTGGTGCCAGCCAGCAGCTCCTCTTCCGCCCAGCCACGTCGGCAGGCCGGTAGGTGACTGCACCGAAGAGCAACAACAGACAAGATAACTCACCGCCCCAGGAACAACTGTCGTCTATGGCCACAACAAGAGAGGTTCAGATCTTTTACTTAAGTAAAAGTACTAATACCACACTGTGAAAATACTCCTCTGCAAGTAAAAGTCCTGTATTCAAAACCTTACTTACGTAAAAGTATGTAGGTATTATCAGTAAAATGTAGGCCTACTTAAATCAAAAGTTCTCATTCAGTGTTTTATTATATACGATGTTTTTGGATTCATGTTACTGGTGCATTAATGTGCATGTTGCATTTTACTGCTGTAGATGTTTAACTACTTTATATAGGCCAACTGTTGGGTAGTGTAATCTACAGCAATGCATCGTGGTCTATAAGATCATTATATGTTTTAACGAGCTCAGAAAAACAACGCTGTTTTTCAGCTTTGTGACGATGCATTTTCCAGCTAATCCAAGGAGAGGTTTAAAATAGTTGATTTAGCTTAAGAAACAGGACATTTTTCTCAACCCATAAAGGAAAAATTAATCATTCAGTTTATCATCATTCAAACTGATAATATCATATCATTTGGAGATACATGGTTTTCACTGGACAGGAAGGGAAATTTGAAAAGTAATTAAAACTAAAGCTGTCAGACAAACGTAGTGGAGTGTAAAGTACAATATTTGCCTCTGAGATGTTGTAGAGTAGAAGTATAAAGTTGCATATAATGGAAATAGCTAATCAAGTAAAGTAGCCTACAAGTAGTCTACCTCGAAATGTAATACAATTTTATTGATATTATGGGTTTAAAAATGCAACTATTACATAATTTAGGCTCGTGTGCATTATATGTTTAGCTAAATCACGTAGCCAATCAACATGATAAGATAAATTCAAGTGTGTCAGACCAGTGACGCAGGTGTAAACACGGTGTGAGAGGTATTAAAGCGAAGAAGTAAGTGGGCAGGAGTGAATCATCTCGCTTCGCGTGGATACTCATGTTTGAGTAGGAAATACAGTTCATTTGTTTCTGCGTCGTTGTGTTTCGGCTCTAAAAGCTCACCAACAGGTCTCATTGTATATAACTATAGAAAACAAATTTAAAATACACACAGTAGTTGGCAGATTATTCTATAAATTCTTATAGGCTGGAATCTGCAGCTTCACTCAACGCGGCTCGTTGGTCTAGGGGTATGATTCTCGCTTAGGGTGCGAGAGGTCCCGGGTTCAAATCCCGGACGAGCCCAACTTTTCTTCTTGAATCATACACAGATGGGATACTGAAGAAATATGCCTAATACTTCCGTTAAGACACGCGAATGTAGTCTCATAATGCTGTATATTTATAGCCACAAAACACACACACTAAGGATTTTTCCCTTTATACTGTGAGTCAACATTATTAGTCAACATACAACCCTCTCCTCATTTTAGAATATATATATTTTACATATTTAAATTGTAAATTCTATTTTATATTGATGACTTTAGACTTTTACAGTACTTTTTCTCTTCTCTTACTATGTTTATTTCTGATTCTGATACATCTCACAGTATTTTGGAGTAATTACTTAATGATAGGTTTTTAAAATGTCACAAAACAGTGAAAAAAAATCACACAATATTACAGTTTTAAAAAGACTTTGACAAGTAACCTCTATTCTGTTTTCGCAGAATTTATAAAGGTCATGATACTGCCTGCGTGAATATGTGCCTGTGTAGTGGGTGAAAAAGTATTCAGATCTTTAAAGTAGCAATACCACAGTGTGGTAATACTCTGTTACAAGTCCTGCATTAAAAATCTTATTTAAGTACAAAAGTATTAGCATTAAAATATACATATACATAATGTACCAAAAGTAAAAAGTACTCATTATCCAGAATTGCCCATTTTGGAATAATGTATTTTATATTATTGGATTATAATTATTGATTTATTAATGTGTGCATCACTTATACTAATTACTAATTTCAACTACTTTGTGTACTGCTGGGTAGCCTATAAAGTGTGCTGAGACCAGGAATCTATTACTACTATAATATTTATATTATATTATTATATTTTATTACCTCTTATGATACATCCAGGACCAAGCTGAAGGTGAAGTCAAACCTTCAGTGCAAAACCCAAAGATATAATATTAAACTGAGAAAACGAGGAAATCTTTACATTTGAAGAGAAGCTAGTACCAGCAAATATTTGCCATTTCATCAACTCATTTATTCACAACTCCATTAACTGTTTCAGCACAAACACAAAATTTAAGACACAGCACTCCCTTTGGCAAATATTATCAATAAGTTTATTAAGTGGTATGAATATTCTGTTTTAAAATAAATGCTAAATTGCTGAGAGACCTGTACAGTTATATGTTCACAGTTTAACATGTTCCCTTTGAATTGCCAACGTTTAGATTAAAAAGAGATAGGGTTTATTATAGACACAACATTATAGAAATGTTTATACCCATTATTATGAGGGTATCAAAATCATGCTTAATAAAAACCTTTAATTGCCCTTTCAGTCTAATAATCAATTATAAAATATATATATTACAACTTACATTTGCAGAGATACAAAAACATTTACAAGCAAAAACCGCAGAGAATATCCAGGGGCAAATGCAGATCAGTTGAGCCGCTACAGTCGGTGTGTGTGTGTGTGTGTGTACATGTGAATAAAAGAAAGGGGTCACACCTTCTTCTGACATTACATGATTAGAAAATAACAAATCAAGACCTGTTAAATGTTTTGGATCAAACTGACCAGCAGATCTTTGAGTAGAAAAAACTGATGTGATTAAAAAATGTTTGGCTTTGGGAATGTTTTATATATATA
The DNA here is from genome assembly GCF_020085105.1 of Siniperca chuatsi. Lineage (NCBI taxonomy): Eukaryota > Metazoa > Chordata > Actinopteri > Centrarchiformes > Sinipercidae > Siniperca > Siniperca chuatsi. The sequence continues at coordinate 16,179,975 of NC_058044.1, forward strand.
TATATATAAAACCTATATATATAAAGTGCACATTGGACACATGTACAAAGACGCTATACAAACAAAACTATTTTGTTCTCCAGAAGCTGTAAAAACAGAAAGTAAAATAGTGGTGGCATTTAAAAAATCTTATGACTTTCAATTAAGGACCTTTTTTCAATTAAATGGCATTTTCTTTCAAATTACATATCCTATAGGGTGGGCTGGTATAAAACTCATCCTGAAAATTAAAAATTAAAGAGAAAATTTCCCTGCTTTTCACTTTGTATTTTTCCCATATAAAAGTGTCATACGATAAAAAAGCTACCAAACAATAGTTCATATAAACTCGATATAAGACATTGGTAAGACATAAGACATTTCATTGCTTCTACCCTTAAACCAACCGAGTGGTGTCGTTTTTTCCTCACTAACACAATAATGCCCCTGTGCAGCAACTTTCACATTTCTGAATGAAAACATAAAAAAACACTTCACTCTGACAAGAAACGAGACCCAGACAGACCCCCTTTTTTTTTAACCCAAATACCAAAAGCGCAGCAGACCGAGGCTGAGCTGCTTTTATTAAGTGCAGAGAAAGCAAGTATTAGCTACCTGTTGTTTCTTAAAGTCACTTCATAATGTAAGCTTGTAGAGGCAGATGAGGTGTGGTGTGTTTTATTGTGGTGGTCCGTGAAGGAGGAGTTAGCATTAGCGTTATGTCGCAGGTAGCTGTGCTGACCAAAGAAAGCTGAAGTAGGCCTATGTAAGACACGGTGCACAGTAGGTGTGATCTGATACATTCTGGAAAGTTTCACATTATATTGGCCTAGCTAGCAAATAACGTGTGTGTGTGTATGTGTGTGTGTGTGTGTGTCGAAGTCCACAATCTTTACGGGAATGCATGCAGAGAAATGAGAGTTGATGTTGCAAAAATGAAGTTTGAGCATGCCGTGTGTGTCTGTGGCTTAAACAGAGCGGATGCAGTTTGGTTCCGCGGCCACATGAGGGCGCTGCTCTCAGGCCAGCTGAGATGCTGCAGCCTCTTTTTAAAAAGTGTCTGGACCTCCCGCAGCTGATCCGAGGTCTGGTGCAACAACCTTATTTCTATTATAATGTCAAAATGAGCTGATGATAAAGCTGCAGACAGGATCAATAACTGACGGATGGTGTGGTGGTTAGATGATTGGCAGGCTAACACCAGCTCATATTTAGACTAATGAGGTGAAAGGGTCTAAACTTGCACCCTGGGGAACATTTCCCCCACCCGCTGTCGGAGTCCAATGTGTAAGGCCAGCTCTTTAAAATCTCTCCCTCAAGTCAAAGTGGTACAGTCCAAGATTAAAACCAGCACAGAGTTTCTTTCAAGTTGCCCGGTGGAGGGTTTCACACAAGGAGGTGGCGTTTCTTGTGCAAAGCCAGGTGGTCGGAACGGGAGAAGCTGCGTTCACAGTCGGGGCACTGGAACGGTTTGACTCCTGTGTGCTTGCGGAAGTGTCTCGTCAACTCGTCTGAACGGGCGAACTTCCACGTGCAGCCTTCCCACATGCACTTGTAGGGTTTTTCACCTGCACATATAGAGAGAACAAAATAAGAAGATGAGCAATGAAATGGCTTGTAAAAGAGGATAAACGTGTTTATACAGCTTGTGTGTGAATCGAGACTGTTACCGGTGTGTGTCCTGCGGTGTGCTTTGAGGTGGGAGCTCTTGGTGTACACTTTGTTGCAGCCGGCGAAGTCGCAGCGGTGAATTCGCCGCTTTTTCAGTGTGTCAGGAGAATCGGCGGGGAGAGGATGCTGTGTGCCCGAATGGACTATTACTGATGGGTTGTTCCCCCTACGAGAGACAGAAGAGATGATACGTTAGAGGTCATTGCTGCTGTTTCACCTGTCTCCATCTGATTTGACCAGAAGAGGGCACTGGTGTCGAGTAACAGCCACCTCTTTCATGATGTTGAAATCTAAATGCAAGTTTATTTTGGTTGCAACTTCTCTCCAATGCAATAACAACTGCTACCCGTCAGGAAGTTGAAAAACACCTCCCGCCTTTTTCCAGTCAACCACGCCTTTGCTTTGTCCTGTCACCTCACTCAACAAATTCACTCACTGGAATTTGATGCAAATCTTGATGTGCACTGCTGACATACAGCTGAAAAATAAGATCTAGAAGTCCAAAAACTGTGAAATAGTAGATACAACTTTGCAATACTCTTTCCAACTTCAATAAGCCCAAGCAGATTAGATTTCTAACACTTTGCACTCTGTGTGAGTGTGTGAAAGTGTGTGTCCATCAAACTATAACGGAATAGAATACAAAAGAATAGAAGAGAAGAGAGTAGAAAAGTGACAAGTGTTTTACAGTCAAAGAAGAAAACAAGAAGAGAAGAAGAAGAAGAGAGTTGTCTTTCTGCATTATCATTAAAGAGTGTGTGTGCGGGTGTGTGTAAGTGGCAGTTGAGAGCAGGTGTCGAGTGTTGAAATATGAATCCCTCACAGATCAGTTCTGCATAAAGGAATGTGCAGAAAATCCCCTGCAACACACACACACACACACACACACACACACACACACACACACACACACACACAGGCCAACCCACCATTATTATACACACTGAGCAAACTTAACCGTATACATACAGTATATTCAGGAGGAGGAACTGGAAGGGATGAGGGGAAGGGGGTCAGAAGAGGAGGGCAATAAGGAGTGGGAGAGGCCGGACAATGAACGCTAAAAATATACAGGAAGTGCTGAGCGAGGAAGGAGGGAGGGGAGGAGAAAGAAAGGAGAGATGGGAAAAGAGGAGGAAGAGGAATGGAGGAAGTTCAACATGGCTGCTATGAACGCATGGCTGACTAGAAGGTGATAAGAAGACGCCAAAAGTGCCTGTAACAAGAAGTGTGGCTGGTGACAAAATAAAAGACGCCACAGTGGAATGAAGGAATCTCATTCACACAGTACAGTTATGACTGCGGTGTGTTTATATATATATATACATATTTTTTGAACGGAGCAAAAACAGTGGTAAACATTTGTTTTCTAATTTTACTGAATAAAGACCGATATTGAACCTCAACTTCTCTACCAAACTTTTAAGTATTTTTGCATTTATTAGATAGGTGACAGTAGAGAGTTGACAGGAAATGTATGTCATTATGTTTAAGCATGAGATGTGACATTCTGAGCACAGAAAAATATTTTTTACACACATAAGTTAAATTTTTCTATATACATATATTCTTCCCTACTTCCCTAGTGACTAATAATACTACTAGCAATCAGACTGGAGACCAAATAGCCAATTAGAAATGATCTACTACTGAAATTGCGGCACACTGTAACTCGCAAACACGCAAATACATTTACTGAGCACATGATAATAATTTTGCAACATAATATAATTCATGTTTTTGTGCACTCAGAATGAAGAAGCAAATATAACTCCATAGAAAAGAGTGGAGAGATAAGGAATGACATCAACAACGAATGACTTGAATTGGAGATGCTGGGTTATATACTGATATAGATATTTCCTGATTTAAATAATACTTTATGAAGATAATTCTGTACATGCAAAGTTCGGTGTTAAGGCAAAATTAAACACTGATAAATATGACAAGATTGTCTTACCCCATGTGAACTGAATACACTTTTAACAACCATTACCACTATTGGGGAAACAAAATTAAGTTTCTTAGGAATGACAGTTGAAAGAATGATTACTGCATGAAAAGTTCAACTTTGCCCAAACTGCCTGAGCTGACACAAATGACACATAGGGAACAAAAAAGTGATTGTCTTGGTATCAGTATCAGTAAATCACAAGAGTCCTGATATCAAAAAACAATACCCAGCCCCAGTCTTGGGACTGCACCTGAATAAAAAATTTAAAAAATCACTACAGGAACAGATATGGATCTGGTCGAAAATAAGCCTCTGAAGACCACTTCCATATAAAGTTAAAGGGGAAGCGCTGCATCAGTGAAACTTATGGTGCATCTTTCAAAATTTGTGTGAATTGAGTGTGTCGGTGTGTCACTCACCCGTATTCCTGTGGTATCCTGATCACTGATGATTTCATCTCGTGGCTGCTATGGAGGTCATGAGCGAGCTCATGGCGAGGCTCTGTTTTGATTGGCTTGTGCAGGTCGTGGGCGTCGCCTCGCAGCTCCAGGGGCTTCGTAGAGTGAACTGGGAAGATATAAAATAATCATCAGAGAGCTGGTCAGTACAGTCTGTGCTGCAGCTTGGTCAGGATTTATTCACATTAACATGCTGTTAATATTTTATACATAAAATTAAGATTAAATCTGCAAGGCCACAGGCCAGAATTTTAAGTTTTTATCCTGTAACTTAATGTTAGCATTTAGCTCAAAGCACTGCTCTGCCTAAGTACAACCTCACAGAGCCGCTAGCATGACTGTAGACTCTTAGTCTTTTTTCTAAATCTATAAATATGTTCTTGATTGTTTTTGTCTCATTTTATATTTACTGCAAAATAGTTATATATTCTAACCCTTAATACTAGTGGGGGTTTTTTGTTTTTGTTTTTACTGCTACTACATAAGTTCTTCTAGGGATGGGCATTGCAAACACTATGATTAAAATGTTATGTATGCATTTTGTCATTCTCTGTGTGTATCAAATATAGGAGATTCAGAGATGGTGACCTCTGTGAATGTTAGTGACCTCCGCCTGACCACAGAAAACAGAACAAAAACAAAAAACATGGCTTCCCTTAGAAACAAGAATCTGCTGAAACTGATATTCTAACAGAAGAAATGAAAAGCACTTCCTCATTTTCAGTAAAATATATGTACATTTAAGAAGAAAGTATTTTTTCTCACAAAATCTGAAATAAACTATCAAAATAAAATGGGTATTTTATTTCCTGTTTTAAAAAAAAATTGTTGTTCCGATATTGTCATTGTTCCACTTTTGTTTTCTGTAAATGAATGATTATGGTTTGTTTCATTTCATTTTAATAAGCTTTAGCAACACATACAGAATGTCATGTTAATAAAGCTAAAACCAACTGAATTGAAATTCAATTGAATAAAACAATAATTGAGGCTTCACCTGTCTTCTGCTCCCTGCTTCGATGATGGTCGTCGTCACTGGCAACAGGTGGGCTCACCATTATCTGCTGATGCAGGTGGAGAGGCGAGGAGTAGAGGACGGACAGAGGCACCATGACTGGAGACAACATGACCCCTGACCCCTGGATGACCCCAGAGCCCGTGCCAATCAGGGGAGACACCATGGTGGGGTATGGAAGTGTGGGAGTGGGTGGCGAGGAGCGCAGCTGGGAGTGTTGGGGGGAGCAGCGGGGGGAGGCGCGGCTCGCCGAGCTGTATGGGGAAGGCGGGGAGCTGCGTGAGGAGGCCGGGGAGGAGGTGGAGGAGCGGTGAGGGGAGGAGGAAGAAGAGGTGGAGGAGGTGCGCTTGCTGACTGACAGGTCCACGGGCTCCATCTGGGTGTGTGTGGGGTTGCTGGGGGTGTGGGACTGGGTGAAGGCATGCATGTGCGTTGGGTGGTAGAGGTGGGTGGGGTGGGAGAAGATCACTCCGTATGGCTCCGGTGTTTTCACTAACGAGGAGTAGAATGACTGTGAGAGAGGATGCAGAAGAAGGAAGCAGTGAAGGGGGACAAAAGAGCAGAGAGTTAAAAAATTTCCGTTCTGCATTGAATAACAGGGAAAACATGTTTCTGCCACACAAACAACTACAGCCAGCCAAATAATTTAAACCCAGCTCTGTTTGGGAGCGGATAACTGTTATGTGTCAGAGTACAGTGTGTGTGTGTGTGTGTGTGTGTGTTCATTAGCCTGCTGCTTGGCAGTGTTTGTACCCATTGTATGCAAATGTCCACTGTACAGCAGCCTGTTTGTCCAGGAAGAGTCGGTATGTGGGAACCAGTCTGTCTAGACACGTAACAGGCGTGTGTAGGTGTGCATAATTGTATTTGAGTGTGTAGGTCAGAGTTACTGTATGACATCAAAAACATGTTCAGGCATGATGAGAGCACACACACACACACACACACACACACACACACCAAAAGCTACATTTACACAAACACACATGTGCCTTACCGTCTCCATGTCTGTCTTCAGAGGGTAATCATACATCAGCATGGCTGCACAGGCCAGGCTCCTACAAGATAAAACACATACAGCCATCAGTACACACAATTAATACATAACATTTACACACTCAGCTCACACATTTAGCTCACTTATTTCACATGCAAACCTGTAATGATTTCTAACCAGTGGTGGTTACTCAGTACTCAGATCCTTTACTTAAGTAAAAGTACAAAAATAAAAATGTAGAAATACTCTATTACAAGTAAAAGTCCTGCATTTAAAACCAGATTTAAGTAAAAATACACAAGTATTATCAGCTAAATGTACTTAAAGTGTTAAAAGTTAAAAGTACTAATTTTTCAGAAAATCAGCCCCTGTTTCTGATAGTTCAGTGGTTCCCAACCTCGGAGTCAGGCCCCTATAAAGGATCAAAAGATAAATCTGAGGGGTCGTGAGATGATTAATGGGGGTCGGAAGAAAGAAAAAACATAGTTCTGCTGCATAAATTTGGACTAATGTTTCAGACTTTTACCTCTTTGGGCCTCAAAACTGTTTTTTAAATGAAACCATGTGAGGAGTTTAGAGTGGAAATGTGTCTTTGGTGGAACAACTAACAACTCATAGACATCTCAAACGTAACAATGGGCCTCAACTAGACTTTGCTTTCTATTAAGAGATCAAAAGCCAAAAAGGTTGGGAACCACTGGTTTAATCTTTAACAATGTTTTGTATATTATGTTATTTATTATGTTTTTTTGGTAAAATATTAATATAAAATGTACCTATAGCTGTCAGATAAATGTAGTGGAGTAAAAAGTAGAAAATTTCCCTCAAGTACAAGTACATCAAAATTGTACTTGAGTAAATATACTTAGTTACCTCCCACCACTGTCAACAACCCTGTTTTCATTTGTCTTGTTTACATCTTTTACTGTTCAAATACCACCAATAATATATAAAATGACAGAAGAGAGAATAAAAAGAAATAAACAGCAAAACTGCTAGACAACTTTTAAAGTGACGTGTGTATGCGCACACACACACACACACACACACACACACACACACACACACACACACACACACACGCGTTTGAGAAGTGATGAAAACTAAATCACAAAGGAAAGGCTAGACAAGGGTCTGTACTTAAGTAAAGGTGCCTGAAAAAAAGTGTGTGTGTCTGAGTGTCACTTCCAGTAAATAAGTCAGAGAATAGCCAAACTTACATTTTCTACCACATCTTCTCCTCCTCTCTACTTTTAGCCATCTCCACCAGAGGCTCTTCTTTCTCACACAGCCAATTTTGTCCGTCCGACAGTTTGTCAGGTCGTGTAAAAACCAATTTACAGCGTCGGTGTCGTACCTGCCGCTCGGACAATGTTACAGACAACTTTATGGCAGGTCATTACTTACAGACTCACAGGTGTGATGTGGCTAAAACTAGACAGTGCTAGTACTTTACACATTTCAAACACACACACACACACACACACACCGCCTACTAAGGCCTGTAAAGTGTTGGGATCAAAAGCGTGTGGGGTTTCAAAGGTGGTTCCAGTTACCTTGGCTTTGAATGGCCAGGTGCAGCTGGGATGACTCTGTGTTTGTGCCTAAACGAGTGTGTTTATGAGCGTGGTTGGGTGTGTGTTCACTGGAGCATTAAGGCAACATGAACTGTCAAAGAATGTACCCCAAGGGAGTCTGTGTGTATGTGTGTGTGTGTGACCTGATTAAAGTCCACAGTCTGGAGACAAGTTAGCCTTTAATTATTAACAAAGAATACAGGCCGTCACACCCTAGCGCGCACACACACACACACACACACACACACACAGACACCAATAGGAGAGCAGGATGCTTGCTGGGTCAGGAAGGGTGTGAACATGACGACTGAAGCCTCGCCCTTTGCCCGGTTCCAAAGAAACAAAGAGACTGCAGTCAGTTGGGGACTGGTGTGTGTGTGTGTGTGTGTGTACATATGTCTTTAAGGGGGTGTTTTCTAATCCGGGTTTGTATTGTATTGTAGTTCAACTAGAAGTCAAGCAGTTGTTCTATTGTGGTTGTGAATCATACACAGAGGTGACAATAAGAGCAGGTAGCTCACGAAACTGGAAAAGGACAAAAGAAGCAACTTCTCAGTTTCTTAGCTTGTATGTGTACAGTGTAAATACAACAAATACACAAGAAATTAAAAATGTCCAAAAGACTGTTTGGAAAATTAGTGGCCATTGTGGAAGTCCTCACACGTTGTGTCTATCCTGTTTTCATATTTAAATATTTCCCCTCCGCTGCTGAAACAGCAACGCAGCAACTACATATATTGAAAGAGTAGGACTTCTGCAAGAGACCCATCTCTGACTCACAATTCAAATCACATTTACAAACAAGGAAACACAGTGTCATTGATGGAAAGCACCAAAAAACAGGCCCAGACAATATAATTCAGTCACAGATTTCAACCCAAGGTTCCAGTCTAACATGTTCAGCTACTACAACAGTTATTAGTAAAAAAAATTCCATCAATTGTTTAGTGCACAAAATGTCAGGAAATAGTAAAAAAAAAGTCCATCCCACAGTCCAAGGTGACATCTACAAATACTGGATTTTCCTACCCACAGTCAAAAACCCAAAGATAATAGGTAACACTTTATTTTAAGTCCCCCAATTTAGCATTCATAAGAAGTATATTTAGTATATTGCCGTATTTGTTAACAACTATAACTCTTCCTGTGGGCAACAATAACTGGATGCTGGTGTATTAACAGCTAATGAATGGCAATATAGTAAAACGCAGTTGTAATAATTTCTAATAAAAATCTTCAAATCTTCATAGGAGAAGTTATAATTGTTGACAAATACTGTACTTTAATAAACACTTAAAATGTCCTCATAACTGCTTTACAATTACATTATAGTACATCAAAAACCATTTATTAAATGTTTGCATACTGCTTATAAATGCCAAATTGGGGGACTTAAAGTGTTACCAGATACTAAGTTTACAGTCATATAAAAACAGAAAAATAGCAAAGCCTCACATTGGAGAAGCTTACAAAAAATTATTAGCAAAATTGTTGGTAATCGATTTTCTGGAAAAAAAAAAGTCATTTAGACAAAATGTAAATGTAGACATGCTGGTGAGGAAAGCAAAAGCTTCTGCAATTTCCGCAGTTATTCCTTTCTTTGCCTGTAGGTGGCGACATCAACATTTCTTAAACTGCTGCTGCTTTTATTTTTGTTTCCTAAAGGTGGCACAGGTTGGCAAATGTGTAGAACTGATCTGAAAATCATCTCCACCTTGAGGAGAATTTGTAGCCTGATAAACATAAATGTGTGACTTTGCGAGTTTTTGAGTAAGTCACAAGCCAGTTCAATAAGGTGTTGTGCATCTGAAACAAAAAAAAACATCCATCAAACACAAACATACGTTTGTGGACTCAGACATGAGTAACTCGGGGCCTCCTTTAAACTACACATAAACAGTAAATGGGTTAAGTATGGTCTCAGTGTGTACCTGTGAACACATGACTCCTGTGTACCTGCACATATATGTTCACGTGTGGAAGAATATGCCATAATTAGCTTTTACAACATCAGTCACTCAAGTCCACCTCTCACAAAAACTGGAGCAAACGCCTGCAGCACTCAGCACCTTCAAAGAACACATGCAGTCACGGGAACATACCATTACTCTCAGGGTTCACCTGTATTGCTGCATGTGAGCCCCCACAGGCCGGATCACATGGAGGTGACGTTGATTTATGAAGTCTGAGACACAAATACTTCTAGTTTAGAGGGTTAAATCTGCTTGTCATTGGTTTGAGTAAGCAGATAATTAATGTTGCTTGCTTTTAATCTGGAGGTGTATGCCATGTAGTGAGGGTTTACCACAAGGGGAAATGAGCAGAGGAGAGTTATCAGGCAACGTGTGACAGCAGGATGGTGAGTGGGGAGACCGTCCTTGTGAAAAAGACAAACTTTCCCTCGGGGTGTATCATAAAAGGATAAATACAATGACACACTGAACGCTTAGACAATCACAGGAAATAAATTTAATTTAGCTGCACAGCATCTTCCTCAGTACACCTCCACAACCCATAAGGCCTCGGGAGAGAAAGAACAATCTGCACCTGGAGTTTGTTGATTTGTGTATAAATCATTTGACAGAAAAATAATCAGCAGCAACTATTTTGATAATTCATTAATCGTTAAGTAATTGTTCAAGCAAAAATACCAAATATTCCCTAGTTTAAGCTTCTCAATTGTGAGAATTTGCTGCTTTTCTTTCTCTTACGTGATGGTAAATTGAATATCTTTGGGTTTTGAAATGCAGGTCGGAAGACGTTACCTTGGGCCTTAGGAAAGTGCGATGGGCATTCTATAGACCAAATGATAATGATGATGATAGCAGATTAAACAAGAAAATAATCTACAGATTAATTGATAATAAAAGACAATCATTAGTTGCAGACCTAGTTGCACTGATCCCCTGACAGATTAAGTTTTGTAATGGGTCAAACTGATCAGATGGAGGACAAGAACCTTTTTCTGCAAGATAAAAATCAGACAGCTGTTGCACCTCTGCTTCATTGGAGCATTTCCAGGTACTGTAGAGCCCTCCGATGTAAACTCAAAGGACACACATGCTGCAAAGTGAAGGAGCTAGTGTTGACTGCACCTTTTTGGTAAATAAGTATCCCTACCTGGACTGTTGAGGAGTATTTTTCTCCTTGTGCGCTCTATATGTGGGTGTGTGTTTGTGCATGTCAAGTGTGGTCTGCAAATATTGTCCTTCTAGGTCAGTAGAGCTACTGTGTACTCAACCCCAACCCACTCAGCAAACACTTCCTACACCCCCCCCCCCCTCTCTCTCTCTCCTTGGATTCACCCTCCTGATCTTCTACACCTCTTTTTCACTCGCTCCTCAGCAATCCCTCACGTCTTTACTACTGTATTTATCTGAACCGCACACCACCCCGCACTCTTTTTCTCTCTCTCTCTATGAATGATATAAAACAACATGACTGAAGGGGAAAATATTGTGGCTTGGAGTCCCTGGCTACTGACTCAACCACACACACACACACACACACACACACACACACACTCACAGCCGCACACTAAGTTTCTGCTAGCTCAACAGAATACACACACTAAATCACTAAAGGACTAAATTATTACAGACACCCACACATGCTCAAACGTACACAGACACAAATGGGGCTGCACACACACACAAACACACACACGCACACACACACACACACACCCTCTAATGGCAACAGGCTGGAGATGATGAGATCACCAGAGAGACCAGAAACCTCCAGACAACAGCTTTGTCCAAGAACACGCCGCAATAGACACACACACACACACACACACACACACACACACACACACACACACACACACAGCCTTCAGTTCCCTGCTTCTGACTCCTTTACTTGCCTTTCTTCCATCTCTTTTACCATGTCAGTCTCACCTTATCTGTCTTACACCTGTCATTTTCATCACAAATCGCCAGACTCAAACAGCACTCAAGCATTGACACACGTCATTGCTTGCAGTGTAGAACTTCATGTATGTACTCTAGCTTGACTCACACCTATTCACACCCCTCAGGGAATGCACTAATTGTCCTTAATTTAAGATCCCAATTACATGACTCATCAAGGTGGCAAGCTAATATTCCAGCGCTTAACTTTTCCTTTTTCTGAGCTCACCTCCGATGTAGTTTCTTGCCCTCGACTCACTCGGATTTGCTCCTTCTTTCAAGCTCTCACCCCTACTGTACCTCCCTGCTCCCTAATGTCAACCCCTTAGCTCACTTCCTACTCCTGACTCCCCTAATAACGCCTCATATGCTCTGACTTTGACTCCTCTTACTTTAAGTCCCCGGCTGAAGCCCCCTATCCTCTTATTTTGGCTTCCTATTCCCTCATCTAACTCCCCCAACACACACACACACAGGCACGTAGCCCCTCTGCGCTCCTCTCCAGCAGACTGTGGGGCTGCAGGCCTGCAGACCTCAGGGAGAAGCCAGAGGGGGCCGTCAGCAGGGGAGAGGAAACAGGATCCATCATCACACACACATGCAAACACACAGATACACACATTTAAAGACACAGCAGAGTTGACATAAGGCTCAAACACTGACAAAGACACACACACATGTGCACGCACCTTGAGCCGTACTTGTCGAAGAGAGCAAAGTTTTGAGGCTTTCCAGACAACTGAGGACAGAGGGAAGTAGAGAAGGAGAGAGTCTGCCAGAGAGAAAAAGAGAGAGAGAAGCGGAAGCCCTCAGAGTTTAGTCTGACTGTTATTATTTCCACACTGCGTGATGGGTCGGGGGTGTAAAGAAGAGGAGGAGGAGGAGGAGGAGAGTGAAGCCAAATGGGGGGTGCTGCTGCAGGGGGCCTGCGGTTTCCTGTCTGACCCCCCCCCACACACACACACACTGCACCTCCCTACCAGAAGAATGAGAGGAGAGAGGGGGGGAATAGAAGGAGAGAAAGGGCAAAGAAAACAGCCATTCTGACCAAACTATGTCAAAATGGAAGTGGAAAGAACAAGGCAGAGACAGAAACAGGGAACAAAACGAAGTGGGTTTCGACCAAAATATGACAAAACTTCAGTGAACCTCAAACATGGGGAGGGGGCTGGCGGTAAGACAGAGCTACACTGTCACAGTGGCTCAATCCAGTGGTTTAAAAGCAGCAATAGACACACAGCACATGTGCGTGTCTGTGCTGGCACGCATGTGAAATTGTGTAACAAGTTACAGCTCTTTATGTTTATGGCTGTCTGTGGACGACAGTGTCCTTATTTCCTTAACTTCTAATGCAGAATCACCAACTACTCAGCATCCAGGAGTTTAATGTTTAGCCCTAATGTTCCCTAGGACATGCCCTTTGAGCAGTGTGTGTATGTGCGTGCGTGTGTGCGTACACACTCTTGCGCATTTTGTTCCAGCAGATAACATCAGCATGTCAATTCAGGAAAAAAAAGGCGTAGGGTGGGTGGGGTATTTGGGGTGTGTGTACATAAGTGTGTGTCAGCTCTAATGAGAGACAAATAAATAAAGGAATAAATAAAAAGAGAGGTGAACTCGTCTTTTTCTTCTTCTTTTTTAAACTTTTCTAGAGCAAGAGAAGAGTGTAAAGTAAGACAAAGAGGCAGAGAGAGAGAGGTCGCCCTCATTCCACCCGTCCACCCCCCACATCCACATCCCTCTCTCCTCCCTTCTTTCTCCCTCTTTCTCTCTCACTCCAGGCTCTAAACAGGATAAGGGCTTCATATGCCAAGTGGAATGTGTGACGCAAGCCTCAGCCTTGAAACAAAGCACAGGAAACAGGGAGAGACAGAGACGGAGAAACACACACACACACACACAGAGAGAGAGAGAGAGAGAGAGAGAGAGAGAGAGAGAAAGAGATGTTTTATTGTAAAAGATGTGAAACGAGAGGCCAGACAAATACTCTCACTCTCTCTCTATCACACACACCTGTCACATGTGTGTAACACTGCCCTCAGCTCTGACACCACTCAGCAACACTGAGGCTCATCTCTCACACACCACTGGTTGATTCTGCATCAGCATCACATTCAGCCTGTTACTGATGGCCTGTCAGTATGATCTACAACCGAAGCAATAAATCAGTTAATGAATGAGTCAAATGACTGATAATCACTTAATCATTTCAGTTGTTTAATCAAGCAAAAATGGTAAATACTTGCTGATTCCAGCTTCTCAAAAGTGAAATTTTGCTGCTTTTCTCTGTCTTATATTATTTTAAATTGATTCTCTTTAGATTTTGCATGAAGGGCACTTAAACATGTCACTCAGAACTTGTAATGGGCAAATTTTATTTTTCATTTTACATTTCTGAAACTAAACAATGAATCTCTTAATTGAAAAAACAATCAACAGATGGACTGAGCCCTAACTGATCACACCATTACTAAATCTCTAAATCGAGACCATCTTAAACTAGATTAAAAACACACATTATGTGTTCACAGGTTGTTAAATGTGTTTAGCATTGACAAAGAGAGGAACCAACTACACAGATGGAGACACATCACTATAGCAGATTCTCTTTCTCCCCCACAAGCCTGTATTTGTCTGTCTTTTAATTAATTCATTAAACAACTTCTATGTTCTATAAAAGGCTCTAAAGGCTATAAATAGCATTGGCTCTCTGCTGCCTTACTGTGGGGTTACATCAGTTATCAGCCACCCTTAAGATAATTAGTCATCAGGCCAATACATTTTTATTTTCTTTATTTTACAACATGAAATGTGCGACACACAAAATCAAGAAACTGTCATAAAAACAACTTTGAGTAATCAACTAATTAGACTAATTAACTAGACACAAGCAGCATGATATCATTAAAAAAAAAGCCCACAACTCTGAATATATGGACTTCTCCTCTTTCCCATAATGAAGTCTGTTTTAATACAACACATCTAGGCTACTACCACATCTAACCTTTAAAAAGACCTCGCAGCAATTACAGGCTTTACCACAACACATCCGATAGGAAATAAGACCAGTGCGCCGGGGTCAACAGTATGAAACTTATAACACACTAAAGTCGCCCGCAGCAACGTTAGAGGAAGATCACAGTGTCAAACTTACTTCTCGGATGGAGTATACAGTCTATTCCTGGAGGAGAGACGGTAGTTTCACAGCTGCCTTGCTGAACGGCAAAGGCTCCCTCTCAGAGAGAGACTCAATTAGGCAACTCCGCAGAAAAAGTGACGCAGGCGACGTTGTGTCACTGACATCGGGCTCAGAAAAAACAAGACGCTCCAGTGATCGATGGCTCCACAAAACTTCCCTAAGTTACGAAACTCCCTCCCTCTCTCTCTGTGAGTGTGTGTGTGTGTGTGTCTCTCTCTCTCCTGTTTTGTCGTTTAGAGAGTGTTGCTGTCACATGATCCGCTGCCTGTCTGTTCTCGTGGGGTCGGGCCACTGGGCGGGACCGGTGTGTGTGTGTGTGTGTGTGTGTGTGTGTGTGTTGCACGTCTCTTTTCAAGTGTTCAACTACTTGGAACTTTTCAATCCATTACAATCATAACAGCAGCGACCTGTTGTTAATGAAACTGTACTACTATGTAATACTATTTGTTTAATAGGCTACAATTTAAATATTCAGTGTGCCAAATTTGCAGTGGTGGAATGACCGTACATTTAGTCCTACTCAAGTATTGTACTTCAGCAGTCTACAAATTGGTAGGCACTTGTACTTTAGGAAAATATAGTACTTTTTACTCCACTAAATTTATTTGATAACTTTAGTTATTAGTTACTTTACAAATTAAGACAACTAGAGCTGAAATTATTGGTTGATTCATTGATAAGTCGATTGCCAGAAAATTTACTGCCACCTATTTTGATTGTTTAAGTCATTTTTCATGCAAAAACATTTCATGTTTCAAGCTTCTCAAATGTGAGGATTTTCCGCTTAACAATTTTAATAATATGAATTTACTTTTAATAATTTTAAATTTTGTACTATCATTAATAATAATCTAATTATATAATATATATTAGTATAACAGTTACAGGGGACATCTTTCTGCATTGAGTACTTTTATTTTTAATACTTTAAGTACATTTCCCTGATTATACCTACATACTTAAGTAAGTTTTTAAACGCAGGACTTTTACTTGTAATAGAGTATTTTTACAGTGTGGTATTAGTATATTTTAAGTAAAGGATCTGAGTACTTCCTAGACCACTGCAAATGTGGCACCCTGACCTGAATGGTTCATCGAGGAAATGACATTTTAGTGATGGACAATGTCTGCTTATGTTTAACAGAAACAGAAATAGTGATACCACAGTGTGATATACACTAACACAAGTGAAAGTCCTGCATAAAGTGCAAACATTATTTATATAAAAGCACATAAGTATCATCAGCAAATTATCAAAAAAGTACTCAGGTTTATTGTCAATTAGGTTTTCACATACAATTAATTTGCCTTGGTATTGTGGTGCATAACAATAAACATAATAAGAAGAAAAACTACAAAATTCAAGAATCATAAATAGAAAATACAAAAAAATTACAATTAAAAATGTATATCAATAATATTAGGCATTACAAATGCACTGCTGTGTCAGCAACATTTTACTTTTGGGTGGAAGCTAATTGGATGGACTCATATTTTGTGGTGGTCATATGTATGTGTGTGTGTGAGCGCTATTACTCATGTTGTGGGGATATAAATCTGTTTAAACAGTCACATTGTGGGGACTCGCCTTCCTTTTGGGCACAAAACACAAGTCCCCATAACAAAAATCATTAAATTTTAGGGTGAAGACTTGGTTTAAGGTTAGGGTAAGGTTAGGGTTCTGCAAGTAATGGTTATGGTTAGGGTTAGGGTAAGTCTCCTGTAAATTATTGTAAATCAATGTAATGTCCTCTGAAGTGATGGAAACACGTGTGTGTGAGAGTATGTGTGTGTGTGTGCGTGCTTGTGTGTGTGAGAGAGAGAGTTACCCAGATCGATGAGGATGGCATGTTGCTGCAAGGTGGCTGACAGGTGCACATTATAATTATGTTTCAGGACATCTTAAACACAGTTCCTGTCAACAGTTTAACTACTGATCTAAATCAGTGCCATGGAATTACACTGCAGGTAACCATAACAACAATATATTTATGCTTCACACTAATGCTCCATTGTGCAATAGTTTTGGTATTAACAGTGATTTAAATGACTCCATGCAAACTGAAAAAGTTTATACTTCAACACCCAACTCGTGCTTGAGGCTGTCATTGTTTTAGTTCTCCTGTGAGACGGTGCATAGATTGTAAATTAAAGAGTTTTACTACACACAGTATCACTGTCCTAAATGACTATCAAAGCAAACCCGAACATTAAAGTCACTCAGGCATTCATAAAATGTGTTACAGTAAGAATGTTGAAAATACAAAGTCACCAGAGACGAGCTAATCTTGTTTGCAACATATGAGGTGGAAGAAAATCAATATCAGGTGGGAGTAAACTAACAAAAAGTAAATTGCTTGATTGCTTGTTTATACTCAACAGCTGTATTCTGAATGAGTCAGAAGCAGCGTAAATCAACATTATCATAATAAAACAAAAAACTGTTAAACAGAAGACATGACTTAAAGCTATTGTAGCTATGTATTACTGATTTTCTTGGTCTCTTGGGAGCAGCAGAAACATTGATATATCATCACCTTTTTAGTTGATATGTCAAACTTGTTAGAAAAATTATTTACACATCCAGCAGTTTTGGAGCAACATTATCATTCATTTGGAGTTGTGTTTGTAAGTCCAATATTCACTCTCTTTTAGCTCTGTTTTGGGTCTCTATCAACTCCTGAGGGAAATATCTGTCTCTTTCGCTGCTAAATGCTCCACTATGTTCACCAGCTAGTCACCAACTGTGTCTGTCTGCTGTTTGGTGATGAGCAAGTAGTGTACAGTGGGTTTTTTTCATGGAAAACAGCTGCCCATTGCGGCCAAAAACGTCGCTATGAGAGTGGTGAGAGTGAACCAAAACAGTAAAGTTGTGGACCGCTAAACAATGAGCTGAAACTCGCTATAAAGCTCCGTAAAGCAGAGGGGAGCTGCAGATTCAGGTGATCATTCTCTGTAGGTTCATCACTACGAGCGACACCTTTCACATTGTCACATTGTTTTCACATTGTAATTTGATACATTCTCATTGGGAAATAATAGCTGCTTTAAGGTTAATACAGCCCATGTTAAATTCACAGGTTCCCTCTGATTGCCATCCAATACTGTGAGACACAGGATGACTGTCCTCAGTTACGGCTACTATAAAGCTGAAGACCTAGATATTTTTCTCAGGAGTTGGTGAGCTAATTAAAAGTTGAGTGAATAATGGATGTCCATGTTGCTCTGATGGACATTTGCTAACAGGTTAGCCATAAAACATTTGTAAGCCAATTATTTATCAGGGCTGTGTTGCAGTGAATTTATTTTGGAGACTTTATGTTACTCACGTGCTCAAGAATGAATCCATGCAGTTGTATTTCTCACTGGTGAAAATGAAATGTACAACTGTTGGGGAATGCAATTCTAATCCAATGCATGTCTTTTTGTCAATTGCGAATATCTCCTCACAGTACGCTAGCTGTCCGTTCTGTGTGTGTGCTGAAAAAAATCTGGTGTTTGTACACAGCCCTGGCTCTGTAAATGGGAAATAAACAAAGTGGCTCGGTCTGGGCCAAACAGCACTATTCCAGCCATGATTTGTGTGTCAGGAAATTATTTGCCCACGGACATTCAGCTTCTAGTTTGCCAAGATATGTTGTTGTTGTGATGTTTGCTATAGTAGCAGGAGAGTTGTGAGTATCGCTGTCTGGAACTGGTGTGCTGGCTCCGGGAAACCGTCACGTCCTCTCTGGCAGTTAGCTTCACAGCAGCAACTGTAGCAGCAGTTTGCTAATCCACAACCTAGCTAACGTTATATTACTCGCTGTGTCGTTTTTCATAATTTGAAAGGCATCATTTCTACATGAAAAAAATTGATAAAATGTTGCTTCACAAGGTTCTTCTTCTTTATTTTTAAACGGTCTGTAAAAAGTCAGATCATAGTCAAATTATAAGTAAAAGCAGCTAGTTTTCAATAGGAAAAAATACTATTCGAAACATTCTAGATTGGCATTATATGGTGGACTATAATTGAAAAATAGACTCTACCCTTCTGAGGAAAATTGAATAAAGATGGAAGCTGTGTCCCAAATCCATACTCCATACTAACTCTATACATTATGTACTACATACTAATCCTCACAGTATGCTCTTTTAGCAGTCAGTATCCAAAAATCAGCAAAAAATATTTCACCATTTTATACTAACAAGAAATGATACAATACTTGTGATGTTGGATGTCAGTCACACTGTAACTTTGGAAAGTTTCTGCCAATTAAACTTTACAAATAGACATAAAAATGTTTTTGCTAAGATTTACTACTTTTTTTGGGAACTGTTTCACCACAACGCACAATTGCATTGTGGGAGAATAGTGTGCACTGATCTCTTCCTGTGCTCACACAGGTACAGTTTCACCAAACCCATCCTCAGTGAGGAATTAAGCTTGTCCATCAGGATGTGTGCAAAATGTAATAGAAGACATTTCATTGTGCAAACTTTACAGGTATTTTAGCCAGAAGAATGTAGGGAATCACAAGACTCAGCAGTTACTTTTTTTCTGTATGTGTGTGTGTGTGTTCACCTTCACAGGTGTCTGTTATGTGTTTATTTGTTTTAAGGTGGAATGTGTCATATCATGTTGTCTTCCATGGAAACTCACATACAAAACTGGTCACTGTTCCAGGATATGTGATGCTTCACTGCTCAACAAGGAAGAGTAGTTATGAAACACATTCAGGCTGCTATTACAATTACTAGTCAAGGAGCATATATGGTACAATACAACGTTACAGCAGTATCATTATCACTGTTGTTCATTTTTGAATTATGACAATTAAGACTCAAATCAAGACTTTGTTTAAGAGTCACATTGAGTGTTACTTTTAGATTTAATAGTTAGTATAGGAATTAATAGTTGTTCACCTTGACGACTGAACTGCGTAATCATCCACATCAGCAACAACTCCTTCCACTGAATTAAAAAAGAAAGCAAAAGAAGAGTAATGTGTGTGTGTGTGTGTGTGTGTGTGTGAACTTGTGTACCTATCCAACAGTGGACCTTGGCATCTTTACATATTTACCAACAGTGGATTGGTGGGCCAATAGGGGACATTTTGGAGGCCAACTGTTGGTCATGCTAAAATCTAACTATGGCACAAGATTTCAATCAATTTTAAAATGTACTTGGATCCTCAATCTACTCATATAGGAATGCAATTAGTTTGTTGATGCACAGAACAAGAGATCCACACTTTTACTGTACAGATTGACAGGAGTCCCCTGTTCACTAGTACATAATGACACACATTCCCTCTTAGATAGCATAGCGATATTCACACTTCAGCATGGATAAATAAAAACAAGCAAAAAAAACATTTTTTATGAGGAAATAATGATCCAAATTGAATAATCTAGTTTTGCTATCATTACAATCGTGCATTAAAAAAGGTTTCAAGAACACAACAACGTATTGTCCAACTACAATTGAACACAAAGCTGAAAAGTTGTTTGCCGACTTTCTGTTGATGTGACAAAATGTTTGTTACCTGGATGGCTGTGAATGTGTGAAGCTTGAATTTAACAACATATTGACATTTAGGTAATTAAATGATATGAAAATTAACTGCACTGAATGAAAGGAGTCCACTGTTGGCTGTCAGATAATGACGGACGTCCCCCTCTGATATATCAGAAGTATTTGCCAAATTCTAAGTTCCTAAGGCAGAGAGCATGGAAATAATGTATCAGTTGGTTCTATTAATTTATTTTAAATCCAACTGAACACTTATTCACAAAAAAGGTTTAAAGGTTGGTTTTAATGTTGACAGAAAAGACACTTTTACTGCCCAGAATGACAAGAGTCCTCTCTTGGCTAGTATATGATACAGGTGCCGTTTTAGATAGCACACTTCAAAATAGATGCTTTTGAATAGTCCTTATTAGAGAAATAATAATTCAGGACCTTTTATCTGATATGGCTATTGTCATGAATGAGTTTAAAATTAATGCTTTAAAGATGCTCAAACAACCGCAACAAACTCTAGTTCAAGCATGATTCAAAACACACCCTGAGACTGGGGAAATGTTTTTCTCCTGACTCAATTAAGTTATTAAGGGCAAATACAAAATTAGATGTAATCTACAGGCTAAAGGTAGTCCTATTGTATGTATACTCCTTCAGTCAAAACAGGCCATAATACTGACATATAATAACACTGCAAAATGTGAATACCCCTAATAGAAGATGAATATATGTATAATATATATATATGTATATATATTTTCTGATACTGAAGTTCTTGATATTAGCGCATGTAGCCAAGTAACTAATGATTTACAGATAAAACATTAGTTTATTCTACATGAAAGTGGCTGTGATTATTTTGAGAATGTTTGTGTCACAGGGAGCTGTTTAAATGTTAAAAACTAGTTAAACTAGTTAAATTATCAATTTTTGAAAGACATCAATAAAATCTTTGTATCTATTCATGTCCCTTTTCAGTCTGTGTTCACCAAAGACAGTTTCCATGGAAATAAATAAATAAAGTATCTATCTATCCTTCTATTGCAGGCTATGAAGGTCCCCTCTTTGAGAGGTAGACATGGGCCATGGGTGTAAGTCCCCTCTTGGCAATTTTTAAAAGAAAATTTAAAAAGTATTTTTGCACTTATATTATGAAAAAAGACCCTAAATAAAAATATCCTATGTTTTCAAAATGACTAGAAATAGTGGCCCACACTTAGTCAGTGTAGAAAGATCCACTGTTGCTAATGTAGGAATGTTTGTGTGTGTGTGTGTGTGTGTGTGTGTGTGTGTGTGGTGTAGAGGGAGGAGCGCAGTTTTTAAATGTCAAGCTTGGCTGGAGGTGGAGGTGGTGGCATCCACACACACATACAGGTATACACTCGCACACAGACAACTTTCTGTACAGACACAATGCAAATGCTAACATCTGTTCCTGAGGGGAGAGGAGGTGAGACAGGAGGCCGGGCTGTGTGGGTGTGAGAGAGAAAGAGTCATTATGTATTCATTTCAATGAATAAACCAAACTAGCGGAGGTAAAATACAACAACAGTAAACACTCTCATTAAAGTCTCTGTCATCTCCCACTAAACACAAAAGTCCTCCAACAGCTAATATGAGACTGAACTCCTTCGGCCTGTCTAAGGTGACATAGTTCACATATTTAACCCTGAGGTGATCTGCTACCAGTCCTTGAAGAGTGCATCTGAGTGCATCCACGCAAAACCAACATATAAGAAAAATTAAGGCTGCAACTAATGATTATTTTCATAGTTAATTAACTAACATAAAATGGTGAATCGCAATTTCATAAAGCCCAAGATGACATCATCAAATGTCTTGTTTTGTAAGACCAACAGTCCAAAAGCCAAAGATATTCAGTTTACTATCACAAAAGACAAAGAAAAAGAGTTTTTTGGGTATTTTTGCTTGAAAAATGATGAACCAGTCACCAAAATAGTTGCAAATTATTTTTCTGTCGATCAATTAATCGATTGACTAATCGTTTCAGCTCTAAAAAGATTAACATTCCTCCAAATCCATAAGCCACAACCTTAGTGAACCAAATAAATCCACTATGCTAAGTACAGTATGGCAAAACAAAATGACACCCATCCCCATAATTGGGACCCTGGCCAGCGCGTACAGGACTGCCTGTCAAAATGACTATGAAATACGCAGCCCTCTCATTATTTTGAATGAGGCCACTCTCTGTTGACACAGTTGGGGTGAGCTGATGCAGAGGGATCAGAGCATTTAACCTGGTACGTCATGTGGCAATGCGCTGTGTTGGCCAATCAAATACGTGCAAGTACACATTCCTGGTAAATGAACGTCAACAGTGTATTTCTACTGTTTACCTGGCAATCATCATGACAAAAGATAAAATGATTGTCCCCATGATAACTTTCAAGAGTTGTAAAATCCTATCTCACAGTATTATAAGCCACACTCATGGATCTCAACTTACTCAAACTGGACTTCCTGGATCGTATTTGAAGCTGAAATGCACTGGTCTCTTCTTTATACTACAAGTGTTGCTGGAGTTTTGACCGCTTCAGCAACACACAGACCTCCAATGTGTCCCATGTTAACTGGGTGCTGCTGTCACCCACCACTGTACGGCCGAGCTCTGCTCCCAGTTTACTCATACATAGGAGACACTGCATGCAACCAGTAATCCCACGGTGAGGCACATCAAGAAGAGCAGATAACAGATGAATGCAACAAAGGTGTTTCTACCAAACAGGAACATTTTGATCATGATTAGAAAAAGCATAGTAAAGATAATGGCACTTCCTGCTTATGTTGCTGTCACTTTTGTCAGTCAGATGTGACAAATGGGCATTAAATGATGAGATCTGTGTTCCTGTATGAAGTGCAGGAATGTTGAAACACTCCACTATGACTTTTGAGCAAATTAATCTCCAAATAATACATTTTATATACTGTCATATCCACCTAACTCATGTATATAATATACTAACTGTCTTACTGTTTACAAATTGTACTGTTGTTGTTTCTTGACTTACAAAAAATAATCTATATCTTGCACATAGTAGCTTAATGTTTGTCTAACTTGTTGAGCTTGTTGTCCTTGCTTTTAGCTGTATTTATGTCTATTTCTGTGTACGTACATTGAGAGCAATGAAAAACCAGAGTCAAATTCCTTGTATGTGTACACATACCTGGCCAATAAAGCTGATTCTGAATCTGATTCGAATTCAGGCTCATCATGTTTTTACACAAGAAATACTGACTCAAATGTAAAATATGTCCAACATGTATTTGATTTTTAAGTTTAGCACCCTGGACCCGTGGAATCAAAGATAACATCTTCGAACCAGCATCATCACCATGTCACGGTTAAATGTTTTGAATTATGAAAATAATTTTGGCCACAGTAAAGGCACTCCAAGAGGTTTCCTTTAACATAAAGTGAAGACTGCTTCTTCTGCTCTGTAGAAAAAAGAAACGATATGTGATATTGATCAAGTTACATTTAACAACTTATTGTGATGTACAGAAAGAAGTTTGCTGATTTGTGACTATGGTGATGATGATGGCTTGATGGTGTCACTGGAGGGACAGTTGTCGTTGTTGATTATGTATTTGATCTTATTATTTGTTGATTTGAATTTGCAAGATTGTTATTATTACTATTTATATTGTCGATAATGATTGGGCAAATCACAGACAACTGGTTTAGAGAATCTGTTTTATGTTGGTAATCCATGATAAAGGCATCTAAAAGCATCCACACATGGTGAAGAATATGAATATTATAATCATTCATTATTAATGATAAAGGAGTCTGTTTGCAAACCGGAGGTTTTACTAAAAAGATTGTTGAACAGCTAAAGCAATAGCCAAAATGAAATCATTTTCTCAGATCATGAGAAAGTAATCCATCCTTATATTTCCTCTCCGTTGGAATGTAATTCTCTTTACTCTGGCCTGAGTAATAAATTCATTTCTTGCCTATTTCTCATCCGAAATGCACTGGCTCCCAGTGCATTTTGGGTTTTAGAACTGATTTGTTGTTCACTTTTAAAGCTGTGTATGGTCATGGTCCCAGTTTTATTGTTGAATTGGGAGCCACAGCGCACCCTGAGGTCATCGGGCAGGGGTCTCTTGATTGTTCCAACCACTCGCTTTGTTGTAAGTGGTGACCGGGTATTTTGTATCTGTGCTCTTCAGCTTTGACTTCCCTGCCCAGTCAAATCTTTAAAATCTTATAAAAACACACATTTTTTGGATGGTCTTTTCTTAGTTTTTATGAGATTATCATATTTTGTTTTTGGTTATTCTAATTGTTTTTAACTCATCTCATTTTGACTTTATCTTCTTTATTGTTATACTGTTTTATAGTTTCATTCTGTGTTGCCTTGTAGTCTAATTTTTTAGAAATTATTAATTTATTGTTCACTCCATTTGTTTTTACTATGAAGCACTTTGTATCTTTGTTTTGAAAATGCCATATAAATAAAGTTATAATTAGAATTAATTACGGATGAACATTACGTGGTAAAAATTAGTTTTTGACAAAACTCAAAATGCAGCTAAATTGTTTGCCTGAAATTACTGCGACTACTTTAATTGAAGTTGACATAAGGAGTAGAAGAGATACGCTCATATGTGAAACATTTTACTCCTAAAGGCACAAAGACACACATACCGACGCTGGGCTGGGTCAAACTTAAAGACTGCCAAAACCCCCCAGGGTAGGTCACACCCTACGTAAGAAAGTATCACATGCACACTTTAAGTGCTCTCTTGCATCTCCTGGATTATATTGTATTTGCACAGGACTGAAATGTTTCAGTGGTTCCTCTTGGTTTAAGGATGTTTAAGGAAACAAAAGTTCTCTTTACCACCTACTACAGCTGCTCTGAATTCAAAGATTAGATTACACTTATCTCTTCTTTCTTTCATGTCGCAGCGAGCACCTACATTTTTACTGTTGACCACAGAGATGAGTTAGTCAGAGAAGTCACAGCAAAGTTTTTCAATATCTGCTGTCTGAGACATCAAGACCATCCAAGTGTGTCACCATCAGATTCACAACAAATCAGATCAGCAGGAAAATAACAAGTCTCTATTTTATGCTGAAAAACATTGAGCTTAAAAATACAAAGACAAATGAAGAGATGTGGTTTTTAGGCATTTCTATAGTTTCATCTCTGCATTACCAGCCTAACCAGGCACAATAACAAAATACATCAGCGCTGGTGTGTGAATGGTGGTGGTTGAAAGATAAGCAATGCCAACAATAACCAAGGCAAATAAAGGTGATGCGGAAACGTAGTTCTGTTGAAGGCAGAGAGACTGACTAATGGCAGATGCCAGGTAAGATTTCACTGGAACCACAAGCCTCTCAGGTGAAATGAAACATGATGATACCTCTGCACAACTGGAACTGCTGTTGCTGCAAAAGTATGTAAGCAGATGAAGCTTTTGCAAAAAGTCAGTATAAGAAAGATATTTGTTTGTCTTACTTCCTACTGGTGAATTCCTACTAACTCTTGCCACTCTGATCTTGACCAATTTCTGCATTCCACGCTGTCAAAACTCTTCTCAGTAGTTCTTATATTTCTTTCCACACTCAGTAATTCATTTGCTGGATGCTTTAAGTATCATATGTCATTCTGTCAATATACTTGTTTGAGATGAACCAGGTCTGCAGAGTCAATAACCAGTGATCACCAAATGCTGCATGTTGGTTAAAATAAATTGCTGTGGCATCACCCTGACATGGGCAACAATAATCTCTCAAAACAAGGTTCCGTTGTTGCTCTATTCTGACTACACACTCTCAGTGCATGATCCACTGATCTAAGGTTGCTAACAGACTGAATGCAGCGAGGCCACCAGGTGCCACCCACATATCTCTCTCAGTTGGTTTTTTTGTGGGCAGATTTATGGAGCTGTCAATTGCTGTCATGGTTGGGTTGGTTTAATTTAGACTCAATAATGATACATGTCAGTGCAGGAGCTGCATCTAAATTGAGTTATATTTATTTCAGCAGTAAAATAACAAGCAGCAGCATACATTACACACACACACTAGATCCCAGTTCATTTATTTCAACTTTATTTCAGGGAATATAATCCCATCATGGAGGAGCGCGTTTGGTTTGAGTTGTCCAATGTAATCAAAGGACCTTGGCTCAGATGTTTGAGCAACAACATTATATTTCACACACAATCATTATTTTCTGTTTAATTGTTCAGATTTAGATTTCACTAGCCACTAGTTTGACAGTTTTTTTTAAACATTGTAAGCTTTACTGAAAGACCTGCCTGGTTTTTCAAGTTTTAATTCTTTCACTTCAAACAATAACATATTTCTGTGACTCCAATGTAGTCATCAATGAATCAAGACTGAATAGTCTACAGCTATGCTAGCATCTCGAAGAGGCAGCCTGTGCCTAGGCACATTGATGCTTTGACCTAAATGCTAATGTCAGCATGGCAACATGATCACAATGACGATGCTAACAGGCTGATGAAACCTTTTCTACAACCTTTTATACAAAGTACAGCTGAGGCTGATGGAAATGTTACTAGTTTTGCAGTTGTTTGGTCATGACAACCAAAGCATTGGACAAACTGAAATTTTCACCTGATGGTTGCGCTAGATGAAAAGTCAGAGGATCACCAAGTTCTTACAATTCATTCTGAGGGGAACATGAATGTCTGAACTACATTTCATGACTATCCATCTAATAGTTATCGAGATATTCCACTAAAAACCACAAATGTGAACGTTATGGTGGCGCTAGACGAAAAGTCCAGGGACCACCAAAGTCATTAGGATTAATTTTCTGGGGACTATGAATATATGAATAAAATGTTGTGCCAATGCATCAAATAGTTGTTGAGATATTTCAGTCTGGACCATAAAGTGGTGGATGGACCAACAGACTGTAAAACAGTGATTACAGCAAGGACTCAAACTGTCAAACAAAGACCCACACAGTTGGCACAACATCTCGCATTCACACACACACACACACACACACACACACACACACACACACACACACACACACACACACACACACACAACCCTCTGTCCAGGGTGTGACCTGTGGGCCACAGAGGCATGTTCAGACAGAGCTATAAAAGATAAACCATAATTATCACTCAGTCGGACCTTCCCTGAGGGGGCACGCTGCTGGCAAAACACACACACACTCACACACACACAAGTAAAATTGACAGAATGGATATTGTCACATAACGGATGTCCTGCACAGACAGTGATTTGGGAGAGTCAGCTGTAGTTTGAACAGGTAACTGAACCTCCCTCTCACTCCTTCACAGCTTCCATGGCTTATTGTTATGCATGCGGACTCTCACGCACATTAACATTAGTGTATTTCTTTGTGATTTCCCACTGTGGAGTGTCACTGCCATTGCAACACTGACAGAAGGACAAGAAATGACAAGATAGTATCACTTTTCATCAGACTCTATTTGAAAATCTAAAAACAGCTTAAAAGCTAAAAAAAATCATGTTGTCATGTTATACACTTTCAAACATTTTACAGGTCATTACTTAAAATCTTCCACTTCACAGTAACAATATACTGTACATCAAACTACAGACAGGAGACACACCTTTCTCTTTGTGCTCCACAAGTCTCTATTTTATCAATTTCTATTTGATTACAGACTGAGAAGTTGGTTATGATGAATCATAAACACGACAAGCCACCTGCCAGTGGACATGCAAGGAGGACAGGCTGCCAAATTATCAGATAAACAAGAAGCAGAAACTAAAACACAGAAAAATTGTGCAAAATATCTGCGTGTGTGTTTCACTTGGTCGTGTCACAAACGCTATTAAACAGATTGAGTGATACTCATAAATGAAGAGATAATGAATTCTGGATAATGTAAGAATGTGATCTCTGGATGATTTCCAGCCTTATCTGATGGCTGAGAGGCAGCTGTGTGGAGCTCTGGCTTCCATAAAAATGGATACCATAAAATATATGTGTGACAGAGTGAGATCATGGTTTACCTTCAATATAATCTCTGTTTTCCAACATCACATTAGATGAACACTGTGTGTGTTTGTGCAATAATGGCAGGAGACTCCGAGCTATGTTATAGTATATTAACGTCTCCCTGGGAAACAATCACATCTCTGTCTCTGTATTCACCACAGGCAGACAGGCAGTATGGCGTAACCTCACACATAACACTGTAAGAACAAACTGTAATATCTGCTTTTTTCACTGCCTTTTAAAAAAACTCTGCTGGGCTCCAAAATCCCTCTGGTGTTTAAATTTTCTCAGTGGAAAATCAGAATAGGGTATATGTGTGTGTGTCTGGCTTGTCATTGAGAGTGAGTTTGTCTTCTGGAAGTATTTAAAATATCACTAATTGAGGCATGAAGTCAACATGAAGGGAAATCAATCCACCCTAATAAAGAATGTAATAGTGCACACAAAGCACACACATAAAAAGCAGCTGTTGTTCTTCGGTTATTGTTTACACTGTGAATAAAAAAGACTCAAGGTGGAATTGGTCATGCAATAATGAAGGTTAGCTTATGATTGATCAGTCTCTTGTTGATAAATGATGAACTTGATTCACCTTAATACAGAACCACAACAAGAGACTTGATTACTTAATTACTTATTACCATGCATTACCTCACTAGTAATTCTGGTAAGTGGTTTAGAAGAAGATCAGGTAAATAGTTTTGAGTTATGATGGTTTTAATTTATGATTGTGGGGCTGAGGAAGGCAGAGCCCAAATGTCCATGTGTGTTATTGGACTGTTGCTAATGGTTTGATAAAAAGAAAAACATAAGAACAAAAATAAGAACATTTATTATTGCTCATCCTGTACTTGTATGTGAATTAAGTAGTTTTGTCTGTTAAGCCAAATCCACAAATTGTGTCAAATGTGCAAGACAAGAGAGGCAATTTCTGTGACAGCAAATTCAATGAATATTCAATTCAATTAATTTATTTATTTATATAGCGCCAATTCAGAAGTTATCTCATTGCACCTTTCCTATAGAGCAGGTCTAGACCGTACTCTTTATAATATTATTTACAAAGACCCAACAATTCCCACCATGAGCAAGCATTTGGCGACGGAGGCAAGGAAAAACTCCCTTTAAGGGGCAGAAACCTTGGACAGAACCAAACTCAGGGTGCGGCCACCCACTGCTGCCGTGTTGGGTTGAGAGAGAGAGAGAGAGAGAGAGAGAGAGAGAGAGCAGGATGAAAGAGAGCATTCAGTAGCACAATGCAAATTCCACATAGAATTTTAAATGAATAATAATGTAATGGTAGTGGTAATATTAAAATTAATATTAATAAAATAATAATGGTAACAATCTGGGAGTGCAGTGTTCTAGTGGGGTAATAGGGTACTATGAGCTCTTTAAAATACGATGGTGCCTGACCACTAAGAGCTTTGTAGGTGAGGAGAAGGATTTTAACTTCTATTCTGGATTTTACAGGAGCCAGTGCACAGAAGCTAATATTGGAGAAATATGATCTCTTTTCCTAGTTCTTGTCAGTACACGTGCCGCAGCATTCTGAATCAACTAGAGAGTCTTAAGGGACTTAAGGGCAGTCTGATAATAAGGAATTGCCATAGTCCAGCCTAGAAGTAACAAATGCATGCACTAGTTTTTCGGCATCATTTTGAGACAGGATGTGCCTGATTTTTGCAATGTTGCGTAGGTGAAAGAAGGCAGTCCTTGAAGTTTGTTTCATGTGGGAGTTAAAGGATAAATCCTGATCAAAGATAATGGTGAGGTTCCTTACGGTGGTGCTGGAAGCCATCTAGAGGAACTATATCTTTAGATAACGTGTCTCGGAGGTGTTTGGGGCCAAGTACAATAACTTCAGTTTTGTCAGAGTTTAACATCAGAAAATTGCAGGCCATCCAGGTTTTTCATCTGGCTTGATCGATAGATATAATTGGGTATCATCCGCATAACAATGAAAGTTTATGGAGTTTTTCCTAATAATATTGCCTAAAGGAAGCATATATACGGTGAATAGAATCGGTCCTAGCACAGAACCTGTGACTAACTTTGGCATGCACGGAAGACTCACAGTTAACATATACAAACTAATATCAATCTGATAGATAGGATTTAAACCAGCTTAGTGCGGTTCCTGTAATCCCAAGTGAATGTTCCGGTCTCTGTCAATGGTGTCGACTACAGCACTAAGATCTAACAAGACAACTGCAGACAAGACCATTGTCTGAGTTTCAAACAGTTAACAAAATTATTCATAGTTTATAAGTTGTTGCATTTTAGTAAATTTCTACCCACGACAGAGCACATAACATGTTTTCTCGAATGATGTGATCATGGAGGAAAGATGAAAAATCTGTCTGTCCATCCATCTATGCATGCATCCATTTTTTGCATTCATTTTTTCCCATTTGTTTATTTCCAGTATTTTGTTTGCATTTTTATCCATTTTTATTGTAGCAATTCTTGCTTTTTGAGTTTTTTATTTGTTTATTTATTTTTACTCTAAAATGGATTCTTGACTTTGAAAAAACAGTAATGTAATTAAAGAAATCCCAGATCAACACTAAAATCTCTTCAATAAACTGGTCCATGGCCGAAGCTAACATGTTCACAAAATTGAATACAAATCTTTTTAAAGTGAGACATTTTGCCAACAGACAAACATACATGATGACCACCTCCTTGAAGAATGTTCTGTAAATTTAATTAAATTAATACATTAAATTCACTCCACCTGTCCTAGGCATTTAGCCATACATGCCAAGTTAACTTAAAAAATGATTTGCAGAAAGTCAGAGATAAATTTGACATTAATCAGAAGGTGTCTAAGTTCATTCTACTATTAATTTATTTATTTTTTCTGGTTTGAGTTGGCTGCTTTCCCAGGCAGATCAGGACAGGTTGGCACATGGCAGTGCATTAAACTCTACAGGTGAAACCAGTCCAGTCTAACGCACTACCTGGAAGTACACAAGATGGCAGCACGTGTAGCCGTGGCGGTCAGTAGCTCCCACCCAGGAAGAGAGGAAAGAGAGCCAGCTCGGACCTAGGACCACTTCACCACCCAGCCTACTCCTGGCCAACGTCCAGTAGCAGGAAAATAAAATGGATGAAATAAGGCTCAGACTAACCCAGCAATGGGAAATCAGAGACTGCTGTGCCCGCCCTCATCTTTACAAAGACCTGGCTCCACCACAACATCCTGGATCAAGTCATTGCACTTGACAGGCAGACCGCGCTCATTGACGACCAACTCACCCCAGCCACAGTCTGTTCACTTCACTGCAGTCTGGCAAGCGATACAGAAGTATCTGCTGCCGTACCACCAGACTAATTAACTCTTTTCATAAACCTCAGCTCTACATGTATATACCATACTATACATGTCCTAGATTGCACACAGTTCTATATGTTGCACTGCATCTGTGTTGCGTTGGTCCTCTTATGCATATTACCATACCAGTACCTTTGCACTACCCTCATTCCCACTACTACCTCAAGTTTGTGCACTATGACTTGCATATTAGAGATATTGCACATATTTTACACATTTTTTGCTGCAACCAGCAGCTCTATAGCTCGCTCTGTCGGTCGGTCAGTCGGTTTTCTAGGAGGTTGAAATTTGGCATGGAGACCAAGTGTGCGTAAGTAAAGGTGTGTGTTTGTGTTCATGTCAACTGGCAAAAAGAAATAGGGGGTGTGGCTGGGGGATTGGCATATAATAAAAAGGAGCATTACTTCTAAACGGATTCATGTAAAATAATCAAACTTTATATGAAGACACACAAACACAGACAGACATACACACACCATTTTGCTACGTCTCCTTTTATTACTTATGAACCGGTTGTCATAGATACTTGTGGGAGGCATCATTGGACTAAGCAGAGTTCCTTTTTTCATTGCTGCGAGTTAGCCCTGTAACCCTATATTTTAGCCAGGCCCCCTGAACCTACCTGTATTTGACCCATGACCCTTGAACCTTATATCACATTACAGTCATTCTGAAAGATGGTATTGAGAACACTGAAAACACAATCTGCAGCTTAAATCAATTCACTTTTAAATTCTGGTTCAATTGTTGGTGAATTCAGCAACTGTGGCGCCGTGTTTTGTTCTCAACTCTATCAACGAAGCGTCTTGAATTCACTACCATTCTGATTCACACCTCTGACTGGCCTCTTCATCATGCCATCAGCAGCCAAGACTTAAGGGTATTGTAGTATTTAGACCCTCCCACCATGCCAAACTTACTGACAAATTTAAGTTGAAATAATTAAAACTGATAACATAAACATATAGGGCTGTTACATTATCTGAGTCCCAGATAATGTAACAACTTTTGTGACTCTTTAAAATAGTCAGTGGCAGAAAAAGGAAATATCTCTCTAAATTATGACTGATAATGTTTTTTTCTGTGATGAAATTTTTATTTCCGGTTACTGGAGGGCAAAGCAAATGAACTCACAGTTTTGGAGACATTATATCTGTTATCAGTCCATGCATACATACATATTACTGAGCATAAATTATTTTTGCATAAATGTATTAGTACTTAATTTGTGTTCGTGCACATTACTGCAGTAGTTACCTGCCTCTTCCTACAGACAAACAAGACATAATAAAAAAAATTCTAATCAAAACACTTCTTACATAACATCCTATATAGTAGACCTGCAGTACACCTTGATCCAGAGTTTGTGGGCAGTGCAGCAGACAGAACATGCCTGATGCCTGAGGGAAGTCACCAGTAATTCAGAGCTGAGCTGGAATAATGCCAGGCTTTATAATAGATGATTCCTTTCCCGACACAATTACCGATTCTTGTACAAGAAGGGTGTGGCAAGACAGCAAAAGAGACTCTGGGCTCAAAGATAGCCAGTGTGTGTGTGTGACTTGTGAGCTGTGTGTCTCTGGATCAATGTGTGTATTTGTGTGCACAGTGTGTGTGAGTGAGTGTGAGTGTGTGAGTGTGTGCGTGTGCGCGTTGGGTGGGGGCTCTATGAATCGTCTCCCCACCCTGCAGGGAGTACTGCTTCCTCTCCAGGGTTCAGAAATAACCAACAGACAGCTTTATTGTTCAAGAAAACCTGCCTGCTGTCTCTGCCTGTCGCTCACACACACACACACACACACACACACACACACACACACACACACACACACACACACACACAAACACACATAGACCCCCCTCTTCTTTTACAGATCTGAATAACTGACAAGTACAGTCTTGGTTACACCCTGGCTCTGAGGAAGGGAGGAGGAAAGAGGGTGAGAGAGGAGAGGGAGAGAGAGAGAGAGACATGAAGAGACACAGAGAGAGAAAGGGCAGGGGGTAAAAGGAGGGGTTTTGTGGACACTCGATGTGCTGACAGGGCAGCGGTAGTCACACCCAAACTGTGGCGCCTGACCTTCTACAACAAACAGAAACACCCTTATACACACACACATACACACACACACACACACACACACACACAAATATCCTGTAACATCATCCTTCTCAGTTTTCCAGTGAGGATGTCTTTTCTCTGCTCAGCCTGCTGTTTCATGTTAGCAGTTTGTGACTCAGCAAGATGACTACAGTCTGCCTCTTTCATAATCTGGGCCTCACTCTTTTACTCTGAGGTCACTGGTGGAGACTCTGCAGCGCACTGTGGTCTTAAATCCTGAATACTCAGTGGTGGAAAGTAATTGTATTATTTTTACAAATAAAATTTGAGGCACTTGTACTTAGTTGAGTATTTCCTTTTTATGCCACTTTATACTTTTACTCTGTTAGATTTCATAGGGAAATATTGTACTTTTGACTCAACTACATTTTTGACAGCTATAGTTAACTATATACAAATAGTTTTGCAGATTAAGATTTTTCTCACAAAATATACAATGATCTTTAGAGATCAGATAAAACTCCCTAACAATATATAAAATCATTAAAATTAGCTTCACCTCGATAAACTACAACAGTACAATGTTACTTTATGCATACATTTAATAATCCAATAATATGATACACTATAACACTCAGGAGGGCCACTTTTCTGCATTTACTTGTAATGGAATATTTTTACAGTATGGTATTGTTACTTTTAAAAGGATCTGAAAATGTCTTCCACCACAGTAAATACTACATGTAAAAATATGTACTGTGTGTAAAGCTTTTACCAGATACCGTTTACAGTATGTACTTGTTTATAACAAAACATTTCATCTCATGCTTTATGAATGCCACAATGACAGT
Source organism: Siniperca chuatsi (assembly GCF_020085105.1). Classification (NCBI taxonomy): domain Eukaryota; kingdom Metazoa; phylum Chordata; class Actinopteri; order Centrarchiformes; family Sinipercidae; genus Siniperca; species Siniperca chuatsi. The sequence continues at coordinate 16,214,513 of NC_058044.1, forward strand.
GTTCATAAAGCCAAAATAATGTAACTATTATAACTGTTGCCTCTTAAATAATGTAAATTCTTTAAAATGCATTACAGTCTATTTTCTTAAATATTTTGAAATCTGTCTTTGACTATAGATATATTTTTATACAGTATGTATATGGGTTTATAAGTTATATACAGTAAGTGTATGTGTTGCAATTCTTAAGTCAGACTGAGATTGTGATGTGATTGGTTTTTAGTACAATAATGTACATGGAGCTTGTTAAGAAAGCTTGATGAAGTACACACGAAACATGTTGCTTGCTCATCTGCTTACGTAAAATACCAAGGTTCAAATTTATCCAGAGCTACATTTTTTGGTGTGCAGTAAGCTCCTTTTTAATTTTTTCTTGCGTTATAATATATTTCAACTGTTCGACCGATACCGATTTCTTTAGGCTGATATAAGATCATTACTGAGTTAAAAATTGGATGACAATATATTGGCTATGTTAACCAAACCTTAACCATAGCATTGTCACATCATAAAACGGATTTAAATGGACAAATGATGTCGTCCTGCCGATAGTCGTGTCAGATCATCTAGAGGGCGTGGACAAACAATCTTGTCGTTTAATTTGGAGGACTTGTTGCAAGTGCATCCTCAGTGAGACTCAGTGAAACTTTCTGATCAGATTAATCATCGATGCCATGCCATTGGACTAACAACTGCAGGGAGAGTGTGTATTTTCGGAGCAACGGGCCTTCAGAGCAATGGGTGTTTGTTTTCTGGATAACGGCTGCCTGACAAATGGGCTTTAGGTCCAATGGGAAATATTTTTGACTATCAGTGTTTCGGAAATATTGGCCGTCAGAACAATGGGCAGTCTTCTGTTATATTAACACTGCTGCCCACACATGCCCAGGTATAAAGTTGATTAGTGGTGATTCACATTGACTCTTTTATGGCTGTACGATGTGTATCCTATCATATATTGGCAATAATAACTAACCTGTATTGTGGAATCATTACGGAGGGTATGGCCCAATACAGATCAGGTGTTTTATGACCTTTGATTTCGTAAGTGTTAATCCGCTCAGTTATCAGATATGTCATCAATCATTGTTCCTTTAAAATGTCAGCTGCCTGCTGTAACCTCACACCAACTCTTATCTTCTCATCTGCTCCTTTAATTTATAACACCGTTTACCATCTCACACCCTCACTGATTGTTTAACCTTCAAACCATGCTTGAGACAAATTACAAATGAGAACAACATTAGAAAAAGTTTCCCTTCTTTTATTAACAAAGTGCTTGATCGTGTTTACTTGCACAGCAGTTTGTCACTTTTATAGTTTCAAATAGCCACATGATGAAATCGCAGGAGTGTTGCTTCTGTTGATCATATAAGACCAAAGAAGAAAGAGAACAGAAGCTAAAAAAGTAAACAGAAGGAGAGTTTTTAATTTCCATAAATTGTGATGTGTCAAAGAAATAACTCTCACACACACTGTAAATTATATTTAGTCAGATTACAGTGGTATGTGTGTATAATTGAACACAACATTATGCTACTGTGACATGTTAACTAGCAGTTTAGACATGTGGAGCTGCAATGTCTCTGTGGTATGAGGAAACACACACGCTTACACGCGACAGTGATGTTGAAATGCACAGGGTGGGATATATGTGCAATTTCCTTGCCAAGACTTAGACATTTTTTTGAAAAGGGATTTGTTGTTTCTCTTTACAATCATTTGTTTTCTATAAATGATAGCTGACTGACAAACTCACACAGACTGCAATGCAGAATAAATCTACCCAAGCAAATGTGTTGATTAGATATTTAAAAAAGGGAACAATTTAAAAGTTTTTCTGGAAAAGCCAATGTGACATGAGCAGATTGTGCATGTTTAAGAAACAAAAGGTTAGGACTAATGTAAAGTGGGAGATCAAGATCCAAAGATTTTATTTGTCACATGCTCATACAATGAAATGCACAGTGGCGCACTCTTATAGTATGGCTGTGCTAAGGAAAATAGTGCGCAATAAAGATATTAATTAGAATTTGAGTAAAAATAAAACTTGAAAGAAATACGAAGGATAAAAACTCAAAGCTAAAAATGTATAAATATATGTCATATAAGTATTGAAATGCTAAAGTGTATATTGGTCTGGTGTCTAGGTGGGCTGTGCAGTTTTTCAATATATAAAAGTGTGTCAGAATTGTAAAGAAAACTATACAATAAAATTTTCGACATGCTTGAGTGCAAATATGCAAATGTGCAGGGCGGTGCAAAGGATTCACAGAGGACAGGGGTGATCCCTGAGAAGCTCTAATACTGTCCGTCAAACGATTTATTCAGCCAACAGTAACAGTTTACCTATAATGGTAATAACAAAAAATTGCAGATAAAAACAGACTTTTCAGCATTTCTCATTTAATTTGCAGATTGTTTTGCTTTTTGTAAAACAATAAAATGGAGAAAAAAAGACACTTGATTGATAAGCCTGATCAGACATCAAACTAAAGGTACACTGAGAGGAGCAGGCTAATGGAGCCATCACAGGTCCAGTATAATCAGGAGCTGACTTTATGGCTTCCATCACTCTGAATTATCCAGGTGCTTCAGGTGAAGTAGCTGCTTATCAAGGTTTAGTGCTGCATTAGTGCTTTATGAGCTGTTACTGAGACAGTTTGACCTTTTGTACTGACCAGTGCACTCTCATATTAGCACGTGATATGTCATTACATGTCTTTAAACAGAGCATCATTAATGATTACATCCACCTAAATGACTTATTATGCCATGTAAAAGGATGAAGTTGGTATTTGTCAGTGTGTAAAGGTGAGCTGATAAAGACATAGCTGCAGCTGTATTTTTATTCTGCTAGCAGCTTAGCTCTGGGGATGGCAATGTCTGTCAGTCGGCCCACCGCTTTGGTCCGGACTGAAATATCTCAACAACTACTGGATGGATTGCCATTACATTTTTTACAGACAGTAACTAAGAACAACCTTATAGAGTTGCTAGCATGGCTGTAGTCTCGTTTTCTACCAGATGGACGGGAACCAGCTTGATATCCTCTGATACTACACACATATACTGCCCTTAAACTACTAATTGATATGTAATTATCAGTAAAAATCTCTCTCCCAGGCTCACTAAGTGTGTTGAATCAGCGTTGTAGGAGGATACAGGCATGTGGTGGAGCTCAGGGCAGGGCAGGGCAGGGCAGGGCTGAGGTTCTGTGTGGAAGGGTAAACAGATGCCAAGTCAAATAAAACAAATATGTGTGACACATAAACACACACACTGTACCAGTACGTTGTGTTTACACACAGCGTAGGCGGCACTCTAGATGACGGGTGATTCTGCTCCCTCTCTGTTCACTCAACCAGAGAATTAAGAAAATCTTTCCACAGATGCTGAGTTTTAACCAGTCACCCGAGAAGCTGACATTTGTGCCCCTTTCAACCTGTAACAGCAGAAGCTCTGACACAGCAGGTGTGCACACGTGCACACACACACAATCTTACAACACTGCATAACTGAGCCTTTAACACAGGCACACACATGAGAGGGGCAGGGCTGCTCAGTCAAGGGTTGTGTAGCTTAAAAAAAATCCACATAAGCACCCAAGAGATCATCACAGATTAGCTGCATCAAACCTCAGTGAGGCTGGTTATGGTGGTGTGCAGGGTGTGGCCACATATCAAGCAGCAATGCAGCTTACCTGTTGATCAGTCTCATTAGTAGAGGAGGGCTTGTCCGCCTTCTGGATATTATGTAAAGAGCTTGAGTCCCTTTGTTGCTGCTTCATGGAAATCTCCATTCAGCAGGACTGTTTGGTTTGGATCAAGACTTGAGCCGTGTCTTTAAAGCAGAGCGAAGTATTAATTATGGTCTATGGTGAATAACAATGTGATTATTTTGTTGAGGGCAGGTCAAAGGTCGTTTACAGAGCAGCATTTCTGGAGCTGTCAGGGAGTTGGTAGCTAACATACATTTTTTTATTAGCATTTTTGCCATCATTTGACAGTAGAGATGCAGACAGCAAATGTGGGAAGAAAGAAGAATGTGACATTTAACAAATGTCCCTGGCCAGAACCGAACCAGTGACAGTCACACAGCAATAACGTTTGAGTGTGTAGTGTGTTCACACTGGAAAATTGACAAAACTGAGTATACTTAAAACAGTTGTGTGCATACTACACAAAACATTTTTGAGTGTGCTGTTGATGATGACACTTTTGTCCCACAATGCAATGCATATCGTACACAGAGGAAAAAGAGCCACTGCTCAGCCTGCAAAACATTAAAATTGTGAATGGTGGTAAGATAGCTCCAGAAAGAAAACAAACAAAAAGAAGTCCTACATCTTTATACATATAAGACATATAAGTCACAGTATGATTGATGTTCAACACTGCAGGTATTTTATCATTTATCTGTTACAGCTAAATCTGCATTAACTGATTTTTTTTGGCCAAACTGTAAACAACATTGACGTACCTTTTAAGTTGATATATTGAACATGTTAGCAAACAGTTGCTTTTTTACACATCCAGAAGTTACGTAGCAACATTATTATTCATTTGGAGTTGTGTTTCTGTCCACCTGACGAATTAATCAAATTAGTCACATATTCACCCTCTTTTTGGTCTCCACCGACTCCTGGGGGAAATATCTGGCTCTCTAAAGTTAGAGAGACAAATTTGTGAGGCTATATAAATAAAACTGACTACTGAATGCTGCACTATGTTCGCCAGCTAGTCGCTAACTGTGTCTGTCTGCTGTTTGGTGCTGAGCAGGTAGTGTACAGTGGGTTTTTAGTGGCTTTTTCACTGAAGACACCTGCTTGTCTGGAAACAGCGCGGATGAGAGCGGTGAGAGTTAACCAAAATGGAATTGGGACACAGCAAGAGTATTGCTCAAAGACAGGCAAGGTAGAAATTGGCCAATACAGATGCTTCAACGCCATTGCTCTTGTTTACCTCTTACAGCAACTGTGTGGAAATTTTGCCTTTGTGAGTTAACACTTCAGTGTCTTGTTTAAAAATACAAGCTGGTGGCTTTACCATGATTGAACGGCACAGTAAAATTGCATAAACTGATCTTTACCAAAAAATGTAATTTAAAGAAGTATTTTTTTTAATGTAGACACACAAAAAATGACCTTCAATGACCTTCATCATAGTTATTTTTGTTAGTTATGATGAGCACACACAGAAACATCCTGATAGATGGGTTCACTCAGAGGACATCAAACAGGTTTAGGAATGTGAGGAGAAAAAGGTCTTGCTGGGAGCTCTGTGTAATCGTATACTCCTGTTACTGTGAGCAGGAAATGCATTCTTCAAAAAAAACAAAACAACACGATCACCTGGAAAAACCAGAGCATTTGGCAGTGGAGTGTACATGTAAATAGTAAATGATGAGTAGTATCTTTTTAATGTGTCTAAAGTTATTATTTAAAAAAAAAAATCCCATTATGGCAAATTGTTTTATTGTGTATTCTTTTGATTTATTTGGCTGAGGTTCCACTGTTGTTGCTTTTTCTCTTGTGTACACACATGCTAACAGAGCCACAACTTGTCCCGACATGCCATTTCATGCCAGTTCCTGGAAATGTGTACAGTATATTTCCATATGCTTGGCACCTTATATCAAGCCCACAGCATTCAAAGTGACTGACATGTTTAGACAGGAGGAGATCCAATCTACACCATCTTTAACAGTCCGACACTTGACACATATGCGTTTATACTGTATGCAGGAAAACACACAAAACAAAACCAGGCTTCAGATGTGCTGAAAGGATATGAAATGTATTTTAAAGTACAGAACAACAATAATAGCAATAATCAATTAAAACAAAACACATGTGCAAGAAGAGTCAGGAGTAAAAGCAAGATATCTTTACAGTGTAAATCTACAGATTTGTTGCCATCAGTGAAGTGCACAGTAACACATTTAGACATTCACATACAAACACGCCAAGCTGTAGCTCGGGTTGAAGGAATTCAGTGTGTTGAATACAGTAAATGACTCAAAGCTGACAGATTGTCTCAACAGCAGAGGTTACCTATTTGAAGTTCTAGACATAGTGTGTTTTGCAGTAATTTAAAGTAATTGATCTGTGGAAGTCTGCACTGTACAGCTACTGTTTTAAAGTTTTCTGCTGAAACGGCATCCATTCCCTTTTCTACACAGATGGATTCAAAGGTGAAAAAACAGGATGTGAAATGGACTGGATTTATTGTGTTACTCTTCCTGCAAGCTACTGTAACTAAATGAAGTTTAAAACATACAGGATCAGGACACAAAACCGTGGAAGACCAGAAATACGGAGGAGAAATAAAAAATAGCTCACCTTTGACCTCTGAATACAGGCACCACCATCCAAGATCTAATATCATTTAGCTTATGTCAATATTCAACTTTTATAATAAAAAAAAAAAAAAAAAACTGTCATGAAGTATATTTCTTCACCCGTCCCTTCATCTCACTTTCTTGTCAAACTTCCCTCCTCTTATTTTTGCTTTGGAAACATTTCTTCTTTGTATTACTTACTATGTGTAAGTGTGATCAATAACATGTTCTTTGTTCGAGCTTGTTTTATATTAATAAGGACAGTCTTTGGCTATTTTAGCCTTGTTGCATCCGACACATTTAAACAACCCTTCTCGCAGGAGCATAAAACACAGACACATACAAGTACAGGTGCAAATGTAACTGTTTTTACAGTAGAGGCCCAGGGGGACAGTGCTATCTTTGGGGATTGTTGGTCAAATCACATGTTCATTTATATTTTGTTAGAGAGCAGGAAGAGGGCACTCATGGCGTTTTGGGATAATACTCAAAGGTGCCATCCTATATTTTTCATTCTCCTTTAACCTCATCCCCATTTTTGTTCTATTTCCATTCTTCTCCTCTCTGTTTTAGGTCCAACTACCTCAGAATTTCCTCTTTTTATTAAAACATTCTGGAGCCTGGGAAGAGGATAAAGGTCGAGCTAGAGAGTCATCTTAACATCTCACTCGACCTTCTCTTCATGGTCCTTCCACAACTGGCTCCTCCGCCGGTTGACCTTACCAGTTGGAAGATTATTAGATGCAGTTATGAACCCTCTGGAAGAGCCAAAGGGTGGGGAAGGGAGTCCACAGTCTTGTTTGCCAGCCCCTCTCTGTCTTCCACTGTTGCTGTGTGTCTTTCAGAGGGTGGGGGGAGTGTGTGTCCATCAGGGGTGGTGTATATGCCGAGGCTGGCGAGGAGGTCCTGGAGGCGTGTGACGGTGCTCGCTAGCTGCTTCTTCTCCTCCTCCAGTGCAGAAACCTGCTCCCTCAGCTGGCCTTCCGACTGGGCAAAAGCCTCCACTTGGCTCTCCAGGCTGCAGACGTGAGCATGTGACGCCTGTGTGGGAGGGAGTGATGAAAGAGAAGTGAAAGAGATGATAACTTGTCTTTCTTTGTGTGTGTGTGTGTGTGTGTGTGCGCGCGTGTGTTTACCTGCAGCTCCTCAAGCAGGTCGAGGTTCTGCTGTCGGAGGCTCTGATTGGTCCTCTCCAGCTGTGCAGCTCGCTGGTGTTGGTTGAGGGTCGGGGGCGTGTCCAGCAGCTCATCCTGCAACACATGGTACTCTACCTCATAGGCCTGGAGCTGCTTGGACACGTCTATTTCACAAACCTAATGAACACACACAGTGATTACAATGTGCAGCAACAATTTACAAATTCCTGTCATTTATCAATCTTGAATGAACATTCAAGACAAAACAGTAGCAATACAGAATAAAAATAAAGGTAATATATGAGGTGCAAAAGAACAGAGATACTATTAAGAACTTTACATTCAAGTTCACATAAAAGCCACTTTATATAAGTGTGTTTAGAAGGGATTTAAAAGATGAAACTGATTTTGCTAGCCTAATTTCCTCAGGCAGGAGCATAAAGGTTCCAAAGTACAGGTGCCCTAATAGAAAAAGCACAGTCTTGCCCAAGGATCTCAGGCAAGTAATCAGTAGGATCTTAAAATCAATTCTAAACTTTACTTGTAGCCAGTGCAGATGTGCTAATACTGGGGTAATATGGTCTTTACGTTTAGTGCCAGTTAAAATTCGAGCTACAGCATTCTGAACAAGCTGGAGACGGGAGATTTTTGATTGAGGCAGGCATAGAGAGAGTTGGAAAAGTCTAGACGAGATGGAATAAAAGCATGAATTCCCCTCTCTAAATCAGCATGAGACTAAAAATTACTTGATTTTTGATACACTTCTGAGTTGAAGGAAGCAGGACTGCACAGCTCTCTTTACCTGCTCCTCGAAAGTCAGGTCAGTGTCAAAAATCACTCCTAAGTTTCACAGGCTGGTCACAGGCTTTATATTAGATGACAAGTCACCTAGTTTTTGTTAGACGAGATTTCTTGCGTTGTGCTGGCCGAATTAGAATATTTCAGTTTTGCTTTCATTCGTTCGAAAAAAGTTATTTGACATCCAACATTTAATGTCCTTGTGACAGTTTCTGAGGGTATTGAAGCAGTTGGGATCATTATATCTTAAGAGTAAATATAATTGTGTGTCGTCAGCATAGCTATGAAAAGAAAAATTGCGCTTTCGAATTATTTGACCTAGTGGAAGCATGTAGAGGGAGAAGAGGATGGGGCCAAGAATTGAGCCCTGTGGTACCCCACAGGTGATGTCTGCTATGAATGACGTTGACTTGCCTATAGAAACAGCGAAAGTCCTATTTGATAAATACGATTTGAGCCAGCTCAGTGCTAGGCCTGAGATAACTACCCACTGTTTGAGGTGCTCAATTAAAATAGATCTACAGTATCAAAAGCAGAACACAGGTCTAAAAGGATTAAGACTGAGCATTCTCCTGCATCTGCTGTGAGGAGGAGGTAATTTGCTACTTTGACAAAGGCTGTTTCTGTGCTGTGTAATGTTCTAAAACCTGACTGGAATTTTTCAAAAATATTAATATGATTCAGATAAGATAATAAAAATCTAAATAAAAAGAGACCGACTCATAAAAACAATATCACACAAGGAAGTCTGATCATGACTTGGGGACTTTGGTTATCGGAGTGATTCAACATGTGTACCCAATGTTATTGACATGCAGTAGTTTTCCTGTTTTTTCCTGTTTCCCCACAAATACTGACACATGAAGTGAAGGTTAAATTACTTCACTGACACTCCATACTACTCCATACTACTAAATCACTTGAGTGTTTAATCTTTGGCTGAAAATACAAATCCACTAATTGATCCTGTTTGAGTCACCTTTGTCTAAAATGGCAGTACCTAGCTGTTTTTGCAAATTATTTAGCCTTTCTTAAAAATGAAACTATATATAGGTCACATATTTTGAAGGATTTATGTTTTCAGTAGAAGCAAATGGCTTTGGGTCTGAGCAGTACAGCAAGGCTGAAGAAGTTGGGAAGTATTGAGAGACAGACTAATACATTGTTGGTTTTGGTCTTTACATGGGATTTGTAGACAGTAAGAAACATATAAAAGTGCCAGACTTATTCTTTTTCTCTAGATTATTAAAATAGCCAGTACAGTCTTTTCTTGCTTTCCCAGAATATTACCAACAATATGACACTACTACAATCCCCAAACTTACAATCAATTAAATCAGGTCCATAAAAATAATCACAGATCGATGAGTCACTTTGTATTGTATTCCACTTAGGCAGTTCAGGGGCAGTAAAGGGGTAGTTACACATTACTGACTGTTTCTTATTCTAACCTGGTTGATGGTTTTCTCCATCTGCACCAGGCCCAGGTTGGGCAGTGTGGTCTTGATGAAGTCCACTATGGACTGGAATTTTTCAAAAATATTAATATGATTCAGATAAGATAATAAAAATCTAAATAAAAAGCAAGCAGAATACCTCATATGAGAGACAATATCCTTTAAAAACAGTAACGAAATTGGTTGAAAACTATTTAAAACAGCTGAATTTACCAGCATAACAGGAGTTCATGTCAGCTGGTGAAATCTGGCCTCTTATATTATCGACCTTCTGAGTAAAATAGACTAAGAATTCGTCACACTTGTCTTTGGAGGCTTCACGGCTGTGAGCGTGTGAGGGGCTAATAACAGAAGCAATGGTTTGGAACAGAATCTTAGAGTTGTGACAGTTTTTAGATATAAGGTCTGAGAAAACAGCAGCTCTTGCATCCTTAACCAATTTCTGATATATAAGCATTCAATTTCTCAAGATATCACAGAAGATCTGTAATTTATTGGACTTCTATTTACGCTCAGCTTTTATACATTCTCTTAGCGAGGCCCGTGTTATATCATTGAGCCACAGAAGAACTCGAGATTTTGATCTTCTGTTTTTGAGAGGAGCAATTGAATCAAGTACTTCAAAACATGTTTTGTTAAAATGGGTGACTAGCTCATCAGTGTCCTTCACTGTGAGTTGCCAGGAAAGCTTCAGAGAATTTGGTTACAGAGGATGGAGGGGATGGCTTTGAAATAGAAGGAAGCACCGGAGCATCAAAAACAACTTCCTTATGGTCACACAAGAACTACAAAAAATGAATACTCACATATTGGAAGAAAATTACTGGCCATGGCTTTGAAAGACAAACTCAAACTCTTTTTCACTTACTGACTGTTTGTGTAACACTGGTGTTTAAAGGGAAATTCTGGTTTATTACAACTTCGGTCTTATTCTGTAGTTTGGCCATAATTTCTATCTGTTATAATAACATTATACTCACCAAAATAATTGCAAGCCTTTGCCAAAGCCTTTGTCAGGGTTTTGGCTTTCAGCTGAAACGCGCTGGGTGTCAGCCGTGTAATATTAAAGGCTTTTTATTATACTCAGGACTCAGACAAGTGTGCCTTGAATTCTTCCTTCTTCTTTGCATTTGTCATGGCCCTTGACTCCCGAGAGCACCTTTGTTCATTGCGCATTGACTTTTAAAAAAAGCACTTTTTTACTTTTGGTTCATAAAGCAAACAAGCAAACCAGATTTTGATTATTATTTTGATTTAGCAAGATTATTTAAACCACTTTATTTGGAAATAAAAAGCCAACATGAACGCACCAGAAATATCAGTAATGATCCCTTATTGCACAACTATGGTAAACACAGAAGGCCAAGGTGTTAATAACAGACAGGTAGTAGGAATAAGGTAGTAATATCAGCATTTGCCTTCGTTTCCTCTTCCAAGTAAGTTTGGCTAATCTGTGGGTTTGTTTAAAACTTGTGAAATAGTCTGACTGTTTTGCGACTTTTCATGTTTCATGTTGTTGTCCTGTACCTACAACTTTCATATTACTGCATAACAGAAAATAAACAACGGAGACATGTTCTGCACATGAGGCTCCAAACATCCTGTAAGTACACTCCCTGTGTTTTTATTTTTTTGGTGAAACTATGAGTCACACCACAGTTAACATATAGACAACCTGAGGTGGATAAGTGGCACTTGTGGGAAAGTACCGGCAAGCTAGAGCATGACTCAATGACCTTTTGCTATCATGCAAATCAGAAGGTAAATGCATACTTTCTAAACTATAGCGTACCTTGATAATGTCTGTACATGTGTTTGACTTGTTACAAACTAATGTCAGCTCCTCCCATCTCAAGACAACTGACGACCTACATTACTGTAAACATTAATGGAAAATGTTCCATCTTGACATAAGTTTACATGAGACCGACTCATAAAAACAATATCACACAAGGAAGTCTGATCATGACTTGGGGACTTTGGTTATCGGATTGATTCAACATGTGTACCCAATGTTATTGACATGCAGTAGTTTTCCTGTTTTTTCACCACAAATACTGACACATGAAGTGAAGGTTAAATTACTTCACTGACACTCCATACTACTCCATACTACTAAATCACTTGAGTGTTTAATCTTTGGCTGAAAATACAAATCCACTAATTGATCCTGTTTGAGTCACCTTTGTCTAAAATGGCAGTACCTAGCTGTTTTTGCAAATTATTTAGCCTTTCTTAAAAATGAAACTATATATAGGTCACATATTTTGAAGGATTTATGTTTTCAGTAGAAGCAAATGGCTTTGGGTCTGAGCAGTACAGCAAGGCTGAAGAAGTTGGGAAGTATTGAGAGACAGACTAATACATTGTTGGTTTTGGTCTTTACATGGGATTTGTAGACAGTAAGAAACATATAAAAGTGCCAGACTTATTCTTTTTCTCTAGATTATTAAAATAGCCAGTACAGTCTTTTCTTGCTTTCCCAGAATATTACCAACAATATGACACTACTACAATCCCCAAACTTACAATCAATTAAATCAGGTCCATAAAAATAATCACAGATCGATGAGTCACTTTGTATTGTATTCCACTTAGGCAGTTCAGGGGCAGTAAAGGGGTAGTTACACATTACTGACTGTTTCTTATTCTAACCTGGTTGATGGTTTTCTCCATCTGCACCAGGCCCAGGTTGGGCAGTGTGGTCTTGATGAAGTCCACTATAGACTCCAGGTTCTCATGCTGCAGGATCAAAGGCTTGTGGCTCCCCAGCAGGCTCAAGGCCACCTTAAAGATGACCTCGGACCCCTGCAGGAACAACATATCTGACAGAGGACAAAGAGAAACAATGAGACAGGTGGTTGGAAAAGGCCCTGATGTGACAGCTTTTTAAAAATTTCGTAATGTCAAATTTATGACAGGCGCTCACAGGGCAGCTGACTGCATTGACTGATGACTTAAAGGGTTTTAAATGATAGGTGGTTTGACGTCAATAAAAAGGTTTAAGCAAACATAAATATAGGCCAGGGTGAATATGGAGAGGCAGAGTAGGTATGTGTACTTGTGTGCGTGCTTTGAATGCATCAGGGTGGAGTAAGGGTTAGGCAGGATTGCATGAGATCATACGACAGATTAAGGAATAGGAGCAAGGTGTGGAGCCCCACATGCTGTATGATATCAAAAGACTTCACAGTGCTATGATGATGCCCTCTAACTGTACACACACACACACACACACACACAGTGCTCATAAGAACACGTGGAGCCAGTGAGTCTGGTTCAGTGACTGAGCACAGTGTAAGAAATTAGGCATGAAAACAACGGTAAGGAAGGAATGAGGGTGAAAAAAGCAATGACAAAGACAGAAAAAGAGAAAGACACATGCCAAAGGGCTGTGGGTGTGATGATATTTAGACAAATGATAAAAGCTCACTTCAGAGGAAAACAACAGCCTGTAACTGACGAAGACTTTATCTCAAATGTGTTTACATGTATGTGACTCACTATTAGAGACTAAGTGCTGTCTAAGTTTGAAGAAAAGCTTTGATCATTATCAGAAAACGTTATACTTTAACCACATACAAAGCCACTCCCATCTTCTTAGCCAAACTTATTAGATTCCTTGTATGTACTTTACTTTCTACACCTTCTATTTCCTCTTGTTTTGCCAAGCCCTTCAATCATAGTTTCCTATTTTCATCCACTTTCCTTCCCCCTTCCATCACTCTGCGTTCAAAATCTAATTAGAAAAGTTAACTGGGGAGTGGAGACAATCTAAACATCTCTGTGGAAGCCCCCGCCATCCTGCTCCTTTCCTACATCTATACTGGCAAGCTTTTCTCAGGAAGAAGAAACAGTGTGGTGACCAAGTAAAACAAGAGTGTAGCCTGTGAGTCAAATACATACACAGCTCTGAAAGCTTACCAAAGACTCTGGCCACAAAGCCAAGGGGGAAATGTGAGGCGAAGGCGGTGAGAAACCAGGGGGTGGCGTATAAGCTGGGCCCGATCTCCTGCTGCTCCAGGTGGCTGTAAAGATCCCTGTGGTAGTCATGGAGCAGCCGCGACAACTGGTACATCTGAATCTGACATGAATGACATACCAGAGATTGTTTTTTGCTGGTCTGACAGGGAGCATGTGTGGTTGAGTATACATTATGTGCTTTTATTATTTTGTACATGGTTTTAAAGTTGGATTTGTTGTACATTAAGTGGTTATGGCATAACAATGGGGGTTATGGCAATAGAGCCTAAGCGCGTAGCCATAGCATGATGTACACCTGCTCAGAAATGTAACTACACGTCGGTGCTACGGTGGCTATGGAGATACCAAATGGAGACCACAAGAACTGTGATCGGACAGCTTTTGTTTTCTTCTACAAGATTCTGATCCCGGTAGAGATTAAAGACAACATTAAGAAAGTATCTGCTCCTTTTCAGTAACACACATCTAGCAAGCCATTTCCACTGCAAACCTTCTGCGCGCCGTGATCGTCACTGTCCATTACAGCAAGTAAAAGAACGTAAACAGGACGACTGCACAGCAATAGTCTCCTTTTCAGTAAAGAAACTTCACAAAGTGAATGAAAGAATGTAGACACAATAACCAAAGGGTATATAATTCAAGCACGATACAGCCTGATCATGTACAGGACATCCGTCTAGTGTTGCAGTAGTTCTATCAAAGGGTAAAATCTGTATCTGTGGAGACACCTTGTATCAATTTTAAATGCAGCTAAATTCCAAGCAAACCAGGCATCAGTAAACACGTCTCAACCAAACCAATGGCGCAACACCCTTCAAACTTGTCACTTTCTTAAACCATGCAAATGTAAGATGATCACTGTAATTCTGAAAACAGAAATGAGGGATGCATCAAATTTCATAAATATAATGTGAGATGAAGAGACTGATTGATGAATGGACATATAAAAAGACAGTAAGGTGTGTAGGGGGCTGTTAATGTGTGCTGTACATGTGGGACAAAGAGACTCTGTATGTGTGTGTGTGTGTGTGTGTGTGTGTGTGTGTGTGCGTGCGTGCATTTTACCTGCAGGATAATCATGTCAGGCCTGTACTGTTTGCGGAGACCCACGTCATACATTAGAAATTTGAGCATGTTGAAGGCGTCCTCCTCCCCCATGTGTAACAGCAGCACTCCAGCAATGAAGGACAGGCCCTGGCAGTAGCCCACCTACAATAACAACGATAACAAACTTGATGTCTACACAGACAAGAAAGGGGAAAAAAGCTTAAGCCTAAATGATACTTGACAGGCCCATTCAGTCCACTAGGTAAAGAGGAGACAGACACCCAAAAAGAAAGTTAAAGAGGAAGAAAGCCAGAAAGAATACTAAAAAAAGAAATAAATGATACCTCAGGGTCCAGCAGTGAGTAGGCTTTCAGTAAATTATACAGAGATAGCTGTCCTGCCCCCAGCTGGGCTTGGAAATATGGATGAGTGGGGAAAGTTCGACCTGGCACAGAAGAGAGACATTATCTATATTGCAAAACATCTGCACTGTTTATATTCAGTATGAACTACTCTGCCAATCTATTTGAAGGCTGAAATCAAGCTGATACACATCTAAAAACACAATTATACACTTTAGTAGATTTGATTGACTTGATTTTGTCTGACATACTCCTAGAAATAATTGTGAATTATGCATAAGAGACAGAAGCCTCTGGGTGTGTATAAGGTGTTTGAATGAAGCATAAACTCTGCTGATCTTTGCCTTAGGATGCTAGACTTGCACACTTTGCTGTTGAGCTCAGTGCATGGGCTGGGAATTGGCAGGCGTGTGTTTTTTGGGACTGAGGACTTCTTCACTTACAGTGTGTGACAGTGAGGCTTTGAGGAAGACAATGACAACTGCGTGAGTGTGTATTAGTGGAATGTGCTGTGGGGGCTTCATGTTTGTGAACATGATGCCACGACTCCCTCCCCTGCCTGAAGGAAAGAGTGTGCGTATGTGCCTGTTCTGGGTGATGAATGTAAAGTGTGGGAGTGCTGAACCTCACAGCCCAAATTATATTCTTTGTCCTCTTGCCTAACTTATGTTAACTCACTTAAACTGAAGTAGACTGAAGTAGACGGGCTTGAGTCGTGCATTTTCTACCTGCAAACCGCTTTGCCGCTTCAGTATCATAAACAATGTGTGTTTTATCCTATAGCACATAACACCTTTATATTGGGCCATGTGAGCAAACCGTCACTGTGTGTGCTGTTACCTCCGCCCCCACCCTATTTGATGTAGAGTGAATAACATGATAGATGAAAAACACAGGGTCAACAGCAAAAACAGAGGTGGTTAAGTGCTACAGGGATAGATGTGTGGGTGGATGTGTATATGCATGTGTGTGGGTGTTATATGGGTGGGGTGTAGGTACTGTGTGTGTGGGTTTTTTTGGGTAGGAGGTGTTGTGAACATTTGAGGGTCAAAGCGTTAAAATGAGGTTTAAGACACTGTGCTCTGTACAGTGTTAATGCAAACTAATTGAGGACTTTCAAAGATCTTTTTACACACACAGAAGGCAATTTAATTCCTTTTTCACAATCATACTTGTCAAAGAATGATGGGAAACCAGTGGGAACAATAAGGTCTACAATTAGTTATTAAGTACATACATTTATAGACATCTATATGTCATTTTCGACAGTACTTTCCAGTTGTATAAAACAATAATTTCTAGCAATATAATTAATCAATTAACATCGCGTGACCCAGATACAAAATTGAAGGATGGATTAACCAATTAAAAAATAATTAAGTTAATCTAAGCTTTATGCTAAAATCAACACTTGCCCATTATGAGTCGGCTTTCTAGTTGCTGTAGCTAGCAGTAGTGACAGTGTTTGCTACAGGTCTGATGGTGCTGACCCAAACTCCACAAAAAAGGATTAAACAGCCTCCTATGTCCACAATTCCACTTGTAGTTTATAGATGTATAATGTTTCCCGACAGTCCGCAATCAAATACAAAAAAACAGTTATAACTAGTGTTAGTTTACAGCAGGCAAGAAAAAAAATTCATGACCTTTGTAAAAGAAATGTAAGATTTTTAAAAACTTTCTAAGGCCTTTTGTTGAGGGAACTGAACTCATTGCTTGTTAAGACCTGCAGAAACCCTGTCTGTAATGTGTTGTTGTATAAAATGGCTTTGTGCTGTGTGTGTGTTTATGTAAGAGAGAGACATTAACACACACGTGAGAGGAAAATTTGTGTTTGTGCACAGGGTATACTGTACATTCATTTATGTTTCAGTGTTCTTCACATATAGTAGGACAGCTTCAAAATTAAGCATCTAAAAAATGTGTGTAAGTGAATATGAATATTTTCTGTGTGTGTGAGAGAGTTACCCAGATCGATGAGGATGGCATGTTGCTGCGAGGTGAGCTGTTTCAGCAGCTCTTTGTACGGAGTGCAATTGGTGGGGGGTCGGGAGGGGACCGTCTGCCTGAGCAGGTACTGTTCAGAGAGAAACTTCCAGATCTCACCTCGATGTTGCCTTGGGACACCTGCAGGAGATGACAGAGATGAAAAAGGATGAGGGCTGGGTGAGGTGGGGTAGTGCAACGGAGGTATGACAAGTTAAACATGCTGTAATTGACAGCTTTTCTGTCCCTATAGTATGCAAATCATAAGGAGATCTGATGTCAGGGCTTGAAAATGTAGTGAATCTCAGTTGCTGAAGATACCCATTACTGAAGAAATACCTCCTGTCAGCCAGTAATTAGTTTGACTGAGTAATAGACAGACAGCGTCAGAGTTTGTTAGCCCATAGATGTTTCTAAATGGTGAGGGGACACAGTACTTTCATTTGAGTTTGGATTTTTATTCTTGACCTTGGTAACATATCTGTAAGCAAATATTCTAAATTCAATAGATACGTAACTGAACATTGCATTTAGTTTTTTTAATCCTATGGACTCTATCTGGTGCATCACAAAATGACTGACTTGTGCACTTTTTAGATTACAAATGGTGGGGTAGAGCAGTGTTAATTTTTGATTAGATCCAATTAGATTCAGTTTCTTTCAGTAAATTGATAATTTTTTCTTTTTTTACTTAAGATTATTTTTTTGGGCTTTTTGCATTTATTAGACAGGGACAGCTGAAGAGAGACAGGAAATGTGGGGGAGACCGGGGGGATGACATGCAGCCCTGCTCACACATGTATGCGCATTCACACCTGTAAGCTTCCCAGTACAACTACAGTCTGATCTGTTGGCCGCTGAACAGTTGGGGCATTAAGCTAAATTTCAACAATTTGAGAAATGCGCTTATTCGCTTTCTGGCAGAGAGTTAGATGAGAAAATTGATACAACTCTGATGTCTGCACAATAAATTTAAGTCTAAAGCCAGCAGCCAGTTATCTTAGTTTACCACAAAGACTGGAAACAGGGGGAAACAGCTAGCCTGGCTCTGTCCAAAGCCGCCTACCATCATATCTAAATCTCAATAATTGTAAAAACGACAATTTGCAGTTTTAAAGTGGGTTACAGCTTGCATCTCAAGCAGTAACTTCCTGAAATCTCCACTGGTTGGCTGGCAACTTCTCGACTGCAACAATAGTCCGGCTCATAATCCCCTGTAAAACGACAAATTGTTCTTAGTTGCTAAGTGTTTCCCCCTGTCCACCTTAGAGGTTGTAATGAGAGAAGGGCAATGTAAAGTAGGCCATAAAAGTAAAAGGAATTAGTACACTTGGTGAGACTAATTCTATCAACATAAATAAAAACAAAATTGTAAAAAAATGTCAAACTCTCAGCATAAAGATGACAAGACAAGACAAGAGGACAATGTTTAAACACGTGACCTTGCAGCTTTACTCCTGACCTCCTATCAGATTGTGTGGCCACCGTTTTAATGTTATGTCATCATCTTGCGTCATTATCTAGCTCTTGAGGCTACTTTACCAAGTTCTAACACTGCTATTCATTGGCGAGTACCCTTTCTGTGGGCAGAGGAGATAACTTTCCTGTTGTCTGTGCAGAACATGCTGATACTAGAAAATGGACAGAACAGAAAGCCTTGACAATGAGAGACAGATACTGGGGGTAAAGTTGTCAAAGGGAAATACACACTGACTTTATTGTGTCCACAAATGGTGAATTAAAAATACTTTGTATGTTCTTTCCTTTTTGCTGTATTTCGGAAAAGGGCCCAAGCTGATGATAAGGAGAAAAGTTACAATACATATTTTCAGTTTTGGAGCTTTATACATTAAGCTTTGGTCAATATTTGCTAATACCGTTGGATTTTGAAAAAGAGCAAACATTTCCAAGAAGCACTGATATATGTATCTGTGGAGCCAAATATGTACCTTGTGCAACAGCAGCATGTATGGTCTCTCTGTCAAATTTGACCTTTGCCCTCCCAGGAGTTCCCAGCATCTTCTCCCAGACCAGAGTGACCTCCTTCAGACATGGAGTGATTTCCTCGTAGTCCAGCTTCAGACGCTTGTTCTGCAGATCGCTCTCAGAGGCTACAAACATAAATACACAGATAATACATGTCAATAATGTGACAACCCCCGCACTCTTTGCCTTGGTCCTGTGGTGTGTGTCTTTGTTGCAGGTCCATGGTTGGGTGGGTGGTAGGGTGTTGCTCTCTTCACAAAGCACCAAGCCCTGTACATTTTGCATACCTATGGACAAGGGGACTTATCATTATTATTGTAACAAACCCCCCGCTGTGCTATAGTAAGATTTTTTTGTGTTTGTTTTGCATATTTAAATCTGTGGAGGGAAACCTTGGCCCTGGACTTTCAGATTAACAAGGCCTATAAAATAAACAGAAAGACACAAACTGTGAATTCCGTTGCAACATGTTGACACCAGTGATCAAAGAAGGTGAGGGCACACCCAGCGCCCCTCATCTGTTCCTCTCCTTTTGACAACACCCTTCCTCTCTCCCTCCCCTAATCTCTTAACCCACAGCCCTTCTCTTCTTCTCTTTCTCTTTTCTGCCAACACTCAACTCTTTCTTCTCATATAATCCTGCTTTTTGTCATGTCCGTCAACCACACTTTCCCTATTCTCCCTCCTTCCCCTTGTGGACTTTCCCACCCTTTCCGCTCATGTGTAGTGTCCACCCAGTGACCAGCTGCAACTTGGCAGAGGTGGGGAGAGTGACATCATCACTATGGGACAGGAAAGAGACAGCGGGCCACTTCCTGCTCCAACCTGCACTGACACGGAGGGGAAATTAGGCATGCAGCCAACAGGGGGGATTAAGCAGAGTGTATTTACATTAGCAAAATTTAGCAAAAAGTAAACTGGGGTGATTATAATAACACCACAGCTTTAAAGAACACATTGAGAATATGTAAATTCAGTGCCTTGCAAAAGTAGAGGGCTTTGCATAGAACTCACACCAAGATCCAGAATAAACACATTTTAAAATAACTTGGCACAAGATAAATTGAGAACATCTAAAGAGGTCTGAATACTTTTTATGAAGTGCTGTATATCATGGCCTTAGCAATCAAAGACAGACAAGTAGCAGGAGTGACCTGGAATGTGTATTCTGGATAATAGAGGAAGAAAACTTGGATGGTGCAGTAGCCGACACACCCAGAGTAGGAATAGATGCTGTTGGAGATACTGGGGCTCTGCTGTCTGTCTTATCAGCTGTCTAGAGCAGGCAGAGTCTAGTCCATCAGGACTTGCTCACTGGCTGCAGCCCAGCCAACTCTCAATCTCTCCACTCTCCAACCTCTCCTCATCTACCACTCTCCATTTCTCTCCCTTTCTGTCACCGGAAGACTCCGCCCATAATAACACACAACAAGAAAGGATACCCCACCCTGGAGCGAACACACACACACACACACCCACCCACACCCACAAAAAAACACACACACACACACACACACACACACACACACACACACACACAGTTGACCCATAAACCGGGCAGCAGTGAGGGAGATAAACAGAAAGAATGGAGGACAGGGAGTTAAGCTCCACTCAGACAAAATAACTGACATAAAGGTGGAGGGCACCCTGTGGGAGGAATAAAACACAACTAAAGTCTAGATGCCCAAGAAAGCTGTACATGTGTATGTTAGGGTGTATGGTATGAGTACAGCGAGTGTGTGTGTGTGAAGCTGAATGGACTTGTTTTTCATATATAATATTGTCTCACATTCTCTCCTTCCACACTATATAAACAATAATTTCTATTTGTGATGGATGAAATGTTGTGTGTGTGTGTGTGTGTGTGTGTGTGTGTGAATTAATGGTTTGTATACAGTGGAGGTAGTTAGGGGTGTGGCGCATAGGTAGATGTGTGTTGATACATGCCAACTGGGTCAGGAAAGAGGTGGTGCACATGGCAAGCTCTAAGATATGCCTACCAGCAAACACGCACACAAACACCCAACTATATATTATATAGCCTGTTCATTTGTGGTGGGTCTAAATGGGCACTCGATTACCTAACCTTTGTGTGTGTGCACATCTGGAAAGGCATGTTGCCAGAGATGGATTAAAGAAAGACCTGTTTGTCTTACTATTTAGCTTCTAGAGAAGCCAGTTCATCATGAAACAAATCTGGCTGCTGTTCTTGTTATCATGCAGAGAGACAACAAATCCAATCCAACTTTGCAGGACCAGGCAGCAATAAAATGTATTGTGATTTGATAACATCAATGATAATATACTGAATTTCAGAGTACAAGAATATCTGAAGTAACTCTGTATTATGTGCATTTACATTTTAAGTATTTAGCTGCCGTTCTTGTCTTCAGGCAGAAATTCAAGTCTTTAGTTCACTTTGACAGGACACATTGGCTGTTGCATGTATTACGGGATGGTCAATTTCACCGCAACGCTGTGCACTGCTATAGTGTTAATGCTTATTATAAGATTAAGAGAAATTATACTGCTCATTGCAGTGAATTGTATTTTCACTTGTCTGTTTAGTATTTGATGATGTGTGCACAAATATAATGAGAGCTTTTGTTTATGAACATGTGAATAAATTGCACACACAAAAAAAGGTTATGTAGGCTCCTGGTGTGTGTGTAAACCCCTTCATCCATCCAACTCACCCTGTAGTTTCTGGTTCTCCCTCTCCATCCTCTGCAGCAAGATCTGTTGCAGGATGGCTTTCCTCCAGAGTTCCCTCAGCTCCTCTTTGCTCCTTTTCGTCCTCTCCTCAGGCACCACCCTGATGGACAAGTCCCCACTTCCTCCAACTCCCACTTGGCCCACACATAATCGACCCCCTTCTAGACAGGTATCCCCCCGCTCTGAAAGACATATCACATTATATCACATTAGGTTAGATCCGATTACTCTACATTAGGTGTCCATTGCAGCAGCAAATAAGAGAATGCAGCAAAGAATAAGCATGTGATTAACATTTATTAATAATTTTATGAAATAATATAAGTTTTAATGGTAATATTTATAAGCAGGTTGTGGGAAACAGCAGAGCTTGTCAGGAGAAAGGAAAATTAAATATAAGAAATATCTGAAATGAAATGTAAAAATACATACACAAAAAAACTAATTATTCAATACTTTAATTTAATTAGTATTAGCATTTTCTTTATTCACAGAATGCTGAATTTTATGTTTGATCATTTTTGTCTTAATTACATAGACAAAATGGAGGAGACAAATATCACATACAAATACAGATATCTCTGACACTCATGCAAAATAAAAATAAAAATGCTAAACTTAGATATATTTGATGCAGTTGGGTGCAACGCACACACTGTAAAAAATGTGTTTGTGTGACTCCACCCCAAAGTACAGGGTGGATCCCAAACCTCAAAATACTCTGTTGTTTAGAGGAAGGACATAACAACTATCCAGATAGCACTCGCTTCTCTTTCAGTTCGTAGGAACATCACGATTCTCACACGCACACGCACATACCTTAGTTTGGCTTAGGTATGTAAATTTGATGCTTATCTTTCCAAAACTCTTCTGAGGAAAATTATAAATATGTAAGATAAGCCACCATATTAATCCTGCAACAGATAACCTACAACAAAGACAAACCTACATACTGTACATCAACACATTACACACATGCACGCATGATGACAATAGTGTTCTTTGTGCCAGATGAGGTAAACATTCATGTATGCCTTTGTGTCTGTGTCAGGAAGACGTGCTGAAACCAGTAGAGTCACTATACAAACATATGGCCCTTAAGTTATACGAGAAGTGAAGACAAACCAAACACACACAGACACGCAGAGATGGAGACGATGAACCCTCTTAACAGAGTCATGTATTTGTTAGGCAAACACAGACTGCTACACTGCAACAGAACACTGCTGAAGAGTTAGCTTTTAGGTGTGAAAAAGCATGCATGCACGCACGCACGCACGCACGCACGCACGCACAGACATCCTTGTACTTCTATCTTTGTGAGGACCGTCACTGACATAATGCATTCCCTAGCCCCTCACCCTAACCTGAACCATCACAACTAAATGCCTAACCTTAACCCTTCAAACCAAGTCTGTGTGAGGAGCAGCCAAAATGTCCTCACTTTCCAAAACTGTCTTCACTCTGTAGGTAAAAAATGTTTCAGTCCTCACTATGTAGCAAGTACACACACACGCATGCACACTCTTCTGACTACATTACTTCCCTAGCCCCTTGCCCTTAACTTAACCATAAGAGCTACCGTACTACGCCTAATCTTAACGCTAAAGCCATATTTTAATGCCAAAGAACCACACGCACATACGTGCGCACACACTAACACACATTCTTGCATATAGTGGCACGATCCACTCCCTGAGCAAACACTCCAAATTGGCCAGAACCAAGTCCCAGCACACGCACACACAAAATGCAAAGTGGGTCAACAAGGCTGGCGCTTTCCTCTGGCGCTGTTTGTGTGTGAACTGTCAACATGACCTTGAGACACCACCCCCCCCAAGACACACACGCACACACACACTTACTCGACACACCCATGACCTCATGTATGCAAGCACACACATAAATACATGGCTAACTCAACCCAACCTAACCTTGCATTCAGCCAGCACAAAGCCCATCACACTGACCTGCTAAAAGCACGGTTTTTCCTTTACTTCATGGCAGTTGACTGTCAAAATAAACTTCAGGTGCAGATTTTATTATTGGTGACATAAAATGTTTCATATGAAAGGGAATGCAGATGGGTGTGAACAGAAGTGAACAAATTGCAAAAAAATATTTTGTGAAGGTTATAATTCTCAGTTGTTGTTGAGACTGCATCAGAGAGGTGTTAATTGAACTGTATGGAAATGTTTTGTGGCTGCGGTTTGTTGAGAATTTGAGAATTTTAGACTTTGGCACCTCCCAGTGGTAGCATAAAAAAGACATAGTGGCAGAATGGTGGCTAATATGGAAAATATTAGTTATGTTAGGTGCCTTTCAGTCAGTGTATAGCCTTGGTTGTCATGATTTTGGAGAATTATATCAATCATTGGTACAGCTGCCTTTGTATATGTGCCTGTGTTTTGCTTATTTCACTAATTTCCCTGGACAAAGTCACAACTGAAATGGAAGCTAAACAAGTCAGTCCCATTAGGTTGAATGAAAATGAACAGTGAGGCAGCTTAGAAGTCCAAACAACACCGGCATCGTAGGTCTTGTATCAAAACAGTGACCCCTTTTATTTTTGGTGTGGAGTGCAATGTATTATTGCATCGTCCCATTGTTTACTTTTCAGGATCAATGCCAGTTGACACTTCAGAAAAGTTGAGTTTTTTCCTGACTCGAAATAACACACAAAAATTCAGTTTGACATGCCAAGCTGTGGCGTGTTTTATGTGTGCAGGAGGAGTCAACCAATGGGATGTGTTTTGGATTTAAGGCAGTGTACAGTGACACAAAGAGGCACGATAGTTGCTGCTTGAATGTAACGTGACAATAATGGGAACATTTCAAATCATGACAACACAGGCCAAACACAGGTAACAGTGGTCACCAACGGTGAATGATTCTTTTTTCTGTAAGAATAGAAAGCAAAAAGATCCTTTGCGCCACCATAAAAACAAAAGTCTTACGAGTTTTCAGAAAAATGACACTACTGATTACCACATCAGTGGACTGTTACCATACCATGGTGATAGCGGCGCAAGCAGATGCGGTGGCCAATAGCTCCTTCAAACTTTGCATTTTTGTTTTAATTTATTTTCGTCTTTATCACTGAATTACGTTATTACCTATGACAGAAATATAATCATCAGAAATCATCACAGGAAATTGGAATGGATGAAATGGGACTCACACTAACCCAGCATTGGGAAATCAGAGATTGTTGTGCCCACATCTTACAGAGACCCGGCTCCATCATAACAATCAACACAATCAAGCTATTGCACTCGACGAGCGGACAATGTACCGCAACGCAAGAGTCAGGCTCTGTGTTTACACCAATGATGCTTGGTGCTCACACGTAGTCAAAGTTGATGGACAATGTTTCCCAAATGTCGAGTTTAATGTTAAGATGCCGACCATATTAGCAACACAATCTTGTTGCTGCTGTTTACATTCACTCAGACGCATATTTTAAAAATGCACTACATAATTATTACTTTTTAGGTGTATATGTATATAGGTATATACCTATATTTATGTAAATAACTGCATATATTGTTTTATTTATTTATATTTATGAAAATGTTTATATTTGTATATATGTTCCATGTGTGTGTAGCATGAAGTACAACTTAAATTTCATTGTGCAAACCTGTGTCGTAAAATGACAAATAAATGACCTTGATTCCTTGAAGAATCTACATCAATACAACCCCCTTTAAAGGCTTCAGTAGGCTTTTAATACCACATTGATTTGCTGCTTTTCTGTTTGATATTATTGGAAGCTTAATTTCTTTGGGTTTTAGACTGTTGGTCAGACAAAACAAGACATTTGAAGATGTCATCCTGGACTCTCGGAAATTGTAGCTGGCATTTTTCACTATTTTCTTTTTTAACACCAAATTATTAATCAATGTTAAAATAGTCGTTAGTTGCAACTAATTCATTTCAGGACAGGGATTTAATGCATGTCACTGAAACAAACTCTATACTATAAGCTGACTGGAGTTCTTACAAGACTCAAAAACATCTCTTCCAACACAAAATGTAAACACCTGTATAATAAAGTGTAATAAAGAAATAACTTCATTTCTTTTGGTACTATGTATTAACATGTTTTTATATGAGCATTTCCCTCAACAACGTTTTTTTTTTATTTCTTTTTTTATTCTTCTTGAGTTTCTTTAGGCGTTTCAGTGGAGTTACAGTGCAACCAACCCAACTATCTCAACTGTCAACACTTGTTCTGTCACACACACACACACACACACGGTACATATAATTATCAAAATGCAGGATCTGAAGACGTGCAAGCACATGCATGATTCCCACGTCTGCACAGGCAGACACAGACACAGACACACACACAGACACAAACTTTTCTCACTGGACATATACTGAGATCAGTCTTCATTGTCAAACAATAGCCCTATGAAAAAAACATTAACTGATAACATCAGACAGAGCAATGTAGGCTCACTAAATAATGCAACAAATTCAAAGCTCCAAAACAAGCACAATATGTCACAACAACTCATGTGCATGTCAATCAATAACAGTCCATAACAATGGAGATATATGAGCCTCAGATTATTTTAGTCTTAAGTTTAGACATCTAAGAAGGTGATCATCTCTATTGATAATGGCAATGGCCTTCCTAGCCATACTGTATGCTTTACTGGCCAAAACTGGTGATTTGGTTGGCACTTTTCAGTGTATACAATCCCACAGCACTCCAAAATCCAAACCAAAAATGCTTGAATAGACATAAATATCAGTGTAAGGATCACTTAAAGAACTGGGGAGAAAGAGATAGCAGGTAGAGAAAAGCCTGCCAGAAGGGAGGTGATAATAGCCAATTCAAGTTCATACAGGAGAGAAAGAGCTATGGTAAAGTGATCTATTCTCATTCCCTTCCTCTTTTCTAAACACACAACATGTACCATCACGTTAAATGAAAGAGTGACACAGAGTGGAAAGGCTTTGTCACTGCACCACTGTCTACAAGTTGGGACCTAGTATGACTGTTTTTAATAATAGCACAGGTGACAAAGGACATGTGATGCGTCTTGCTCATGCTCTTATTTTGGCAGGATATTAAACACGTGTCTATGCAAACGAGCATGTGTGTTTAAACAAGTGTCTTGACTTGGAACTGTCTTCTTCCTTAGAAGAAGACATATTGAACTGGAGCATGCAAAGTAATCCTAGTGTTAAGATCTCACCTTCCAAAGCTCTATCACGCACACAGACACACTTACACTCTTGTTATTTTGGCATGTAATCAAAAAGAGATGTGCCATATTCTGTGGTGACAGTAAGCAAAATATGTGCATAACTGAGATGAAATTATATTGCAGAATTATTCACTGTATCAAACTCTCTTAGATGTACATTCCCGTGCAGTGTCGTGTCTAAGTCTAAAACATTATCACAGTGTGTTTTGTTTCAGCTTTGCAGGCAAGTGTGAGCGTTTTAAGTAGCTGGAATAATGTTTAAATTGCTGTGCAGTCCATTCATTCTCTCCATAATTTAAGTTAAAAATAATATTCAAATGTCATGATTTGAGCTGCTTCTTTTCAGGCTGAAAAGTGCAGCAAATATTATAATCTACAGTATGTAAGTATAAAGGAAATACTACTAATATACAGTATGTGGAATAAAATGATCAAATTTGCAAATATATAGACCCAATTTGTATAATTTGAAAATTAGAACACTTGCTGAATACGTGTAAGTAAAATTTGTTTGTATAGCGCTTTTCACAGACATAAGTCACAAAGTGCTTTACAAAAGCATTACGACAACATACAAGAAAGAAATCAAGAAGATGAAGTGACCACCCGAATCATGTGTTGAGAAGTGCAAAATTAAAAACACAATACATAATAAAATACATACACACAAAATACATAAGCTACAGGTTACCCAAACGCCTGTCTAAACAGGTACGTCTTTAGCTGCCTTTTAAAACAATCCACAGAATCAGCAGACCATAAGGGTGCGGGCAGAGCATTCCATAGCTTAGGTGCTACGGCCTCAAAAGCTCAATCAACACCGGTCTTTTAGCAAGTGCGTGGGACAGACAGAAAATGTAGCTCATGTGACCTAAGAGAGCTAACTGATGAATAAGTGTGAAGTAGTTTAGCCACATATGCAGGAGCCTGACCGTGCAATGCACTGTAAGGAAGAGTAAGAATTTTAAACTGGATCCTTTACGCAACAGGGAGCCAGTGAAGAGATCTGAGTATAGGGGTAATGTCTTGCTGCAGGATTCTGGATTGCCTGTAGACGATCAAGAACAGACATATTAAGTGAGGAGAAAAGTGTGTTACAGTAGTAATTTCTTGTTGAAAGTTAAATGTTATATTTGATGCAGCATTGTAGGCTAAAGTTCAATGTTACCTATTTAAAACTGTTACAGTTCTGCCATTGTTATCCATATATTTCACTATGATTGCAGGGTAAAAACAAACCATGAAAAGACACATAACATGCAATTGCACAGGTTAATCTCGTGCCAACTTGTGGTACATCCCTCTTCTCTGCGCCTAAGTAGCAACTCTGTCGGAATTACTTACGCATTTCTGTCATCTTGCTAACACAGGACCTCAATGTGACCCCATTGTAAATATGGACAAATGCTCTCTGACTCTTTAGTGTCTAAAAAAGTGCAGCACATCCTTAGTGAACCAATAACCAAGATTTTCTCTTACATAGGGTTAATCAATTTGTGAGTGTGTCCATTCTTACCGTTGGTTTCTGTGTTCTTCTGAGGTGTAGCGACCCGTAGGAAGATCTGTTGCCTCCATGAGTGCCGGTGGCTACGCAGAGGACTTCCCCCCACCCCACATGCTGCAGTTGGTGTGGACAGAGCTGCTACATCACTAAAACGCAAAGAAGCACACACACAGGAATGGTAACAAACATTCAGTAGGTAGTAGTTTATACTGTACACATTCTCATATATATATATATATATATATATATATATATATATATGAAATTAGTTAAAGTGATATATGAAACAAGGAGCACAGATGATGCTGGACACACTAACATAGACGTGATTATTTGGTGTACGCGTGTGTACCTGCTCTTTGGCTCAGAATAATCATTCTCTTGGACAGGGGTCAGAAATTGAAATTTCAGAAAATTAGGGACAGAGGAGGACGAGTGGAGACGAGCACGCAGACCACCGAGAGGACTGAGATGGAGAGATGGAGGTGAAAAAAGGAGGAAGAAAACAGATTAAAAGAAAAACTTAGGCCCCATTCACACAGAGAGACTCATGACTTCTGAGACATGCTTCTGAACTCCATTGATTTCAAAACAACAATGTGACTCCTAGCGTTCAAGCTGGATGCCACAGGGCTGTGTTTTTTGTCACGGAGCGCTGAAGTGAAAAAAACTGAAAATAGTTCAACTTCTGAAGAGACACAGCATAGATCACCTTTCAAACCGTCAACCAATGAGTGACACATTTAGTGTTTCTCTGTCTGAACGGGGCCTTGCATAATAACATGGAAAACAAGATCAAAAGAGTTCAACTGCATGAGTTGAACAGAAAACCAATGCAGGATTCTCACCTTCTTTTATTGAACCGGGCTCCAGTAGAAGGTGAGGAAGGATGATGAGGGAGGAGAGGAGAGGGAGATAAAGGGCAGGGAGGAATAGGAGGAAGGGTGGAGTCGGTTGGGACATGTCTGAGAAACAGTGCAAATACAGAAAGAGAGAGCAAAGAAAGTATGAAAACAGAAAAAAGGGTGAAGAGAAAGAGCAAGGAAAATGGAGAGCTGGGAGATGTGAGAAGATAAAGAATTTTAGGTTGATCATCACAAACTCCTTGGTAATAATATTGTTACTGTAAATATTGTCTTTGGCAACAATACAACTATAAATGATGGCATATTATATTCTGTATTTATTTAACTCTTCTACCTGGGTGAGATTAAGAGTACTCCACTGATTTAGCATCACACTCCTATAACTCTGTTGGACTCACAATGAACAGTAAAAAGTATAAAAATAAATGCAGCAGAACCACAGATATCATCTTGTCTGTTTCACACACTCTTCTTCCTTTTCAAAACCTGCTGACCTACATGACTCACAATGCAACTCGACTGTCGACAGTTTTGCAGAAAATTCGGGTATGTTATGTTAGTAGCAGGCCGCTAATGTAGCCTCAAGTCGCTAGCCTCAAGCAGTGTTGAGGAGCAGGCTACAGAAGTCTGGTAACCTAACTCCACACTCCCAGGTTTATTTAAAATTTTTAGTCTTTAAACCCATCCAGGGTGGGAAATTAGCACAAGCCACCAGCCAAATGCTGGTAAAATATGGCTGGTAGATTTCAAACACAAAATAATGATTTACATTTATCTGTCAGTGGCTGGTAGATGTTTTAAACATTTTAAAAAGATAATTTCCCACCCTGAACCCAACTGACAGTGACTCAAGCGACATCACTTGAGACAAATTATTATTAGATATCACTCAGCTCCCCCTGGAGCCACAACAGGCTTTAAACAACTTTTTATAACATATGTAGTAGTACTCCTCAACACGTGTAAACAGACTTTTATGTGTAAAATCAGTGGAGTTCCCCTTTAACAGTAAAGGCTCCCACCTGCTTCATCATTATTTCTCATATAATCAAAAATAGCATGACATTTGATTTTGTCATTATCATCAAGCTCAACTTTATGTAAAGAGGTGTGTTACGCAGACAAATAAGGGAGGAGAAGCAGAGTATGGTTCAAGAGCAGAGGAAACAGTCGATACACAAGATTTTAAGAGATGGAGCATCACTATTCTGACAGGTACTCAGATACTTCATGCATTAAGCTCGCTGTATGCTCCAATATGTAGTTCTTCATAGCTGATCTACACATTCTTGTTTCCCTTTGACACAGATACCTCTGTCGTCATAGAGGAAACAAGTTTATGACACGCTCTACTGAACATGCGTTCAACCCATGAGACTGCTGTCACAGACTTATTCCTGATCGTCACCATTTATAGACTCAAGTCTGCAAGTGTAGTTCCACACTCATCACGAAACCACATAACTACACAGAAACACATACAGTATAACTACAATACATACTGAAAATGCCAAATAAGTTTCAATTTCACTTTTTCTCTCACACTTTCTTTCTCTTGTTTACCTACTTTTGCTCTCCCTCTTTCTTTTGCCCCTCTCTCTCTTATAACTGTAAGAGAACCAATTCCAACCCTAAAACACACCAAATCCAGGTTGTGTGTGACCCCATTCTACACAGGACAGGAAGAGGTTTGTGAAGCTAAGTCAGATAGTACACATCGCTCTATTCAAATCAACTCAGGTTTAACCCTTTTCACTGTTAGTCTGCATGGGGTATAAAACTATGTGCTTCTGCTGCTGATCCAGGGTGGCTCTGGTGGCTCCAGCCGTCACCATCTTGACAGTCCCTGACTCTGGCTAATCCAAAAACGGGCAAAGAGGTGGAGCTGAGGCAGGCCGAATGAAGCGTGATTGATGAAACAACCTAGTAGCAAGCCACCTGATAGGGCACCCACCTGTCACTCAAAGCAGCCACGTCCTTAATTAGGCATAACTTTAAGTCTTAATATAATTTAAACGGGTGAGTTATATAAAAATTCACCACCTGTACAATTGTCATGAGCGGGGAAATTAGCTAGAGAGACCAAAACAGTTTTTTGGTCTCTATAGCTGTAAACATCTGCTGTAAAGCTGGGCATTTTAACATGGGGATTGACTCGCTTTTGGAGTCAGCATCAAGTGGCTATTCGAGGAACTACAGTTTTCGCCACTTCCACATTGGCTTCATTTTTCAGTCCTGGAGATTGCCGCTTACATGCAACTGATTTATTATTTAGTGTGATCTAATTTGATCTCAGATCTCATAATATTGAAAAACTGTCTTTATTGTCACATTCTACCGAATAAATCAAGCAATATCATTTCCTGGTCTGTGTTATCACCAAAACTCACAATGAATACAAACGCACAGTTACTTGTCTACCTGTAGAAACACACACACACAAACACACACACTCTCTCTCTTACTTGCTCTGGTGTGGAGTGTCGGTACTGACGGAGTAGTGTCGTACGAGCTTGGGCTTGGTAGCTGCAGTAGGGTCCTGTGGTGTGTGAGTTAATATATGCACCGATGAGTACTCTGTTGAGGAAGGGGTGGGAGGGTGACTGAAGGTGCTGGCCCGTCGACGGAAGCCCTGTGGCTGGGCATCACCGGGTAAAGAGTAGGAGGAAGGAGACAGTGGGAGAATGGAGTCAAGGCGCTTCAGGTCACCTGTTGAGTTGTGGCACCTGAAGTATGACGAGCAAAAGAATGTGAGGAGAAATACACAATTTGTGACATTCCACAACTGTGCTTGTTTCACTCGGACACAGAAAAAACAACGTGGCGCTTCATCAAAGGGTTTCACATTTAAAGTATGTTGATTGATTAACAACGTCAACTCATGCATTGAGTAACATGCAAGCAAATATTCCACCTTAAAAGTTGCCGGTAGCCTTTGAGCGGCAGTCTGTAGTTAGCTATCGTTAACTAGTAGAGATGAAAAGGCAGCAATCCTGTCATTCATGATTCACTCTGACAGTTTATTTGTAATGCATCTGTAAAGCATCAGCTAGGCCAGCTTGTGCTCTATCCACAATTAATGCATTTTGGCTTAGCTCCGTTTTCATAGCCTAGCCTATTAGATGAGCCTGACCTCTGCATGCACTGCAATGCATGTGCATGCATCATAGGTGCGCTCCGGTACTTGAACAAATAGCAATACACCTACTGTGTTAGTGTGTGTGTGTGTATGAGAGTTTAAATATTTACTTTATAAAATAAAATAGCCTATTGCTTTAATATTGTAGATCTTGTTTTATTATTTTTCACATGCAGTTACAAACTGCCAGTATTCTGACGATTTATGCTGCCTTGTCGAAATATTCTACCTTATGTATTTCCAGTTGTGTATGTCCCATAAAGATATAAGTCTCAAAGTATTATGATGTCTTTATTTATGTTTTTTGATTACAAACAGGGTTAAGTGTACTGTAAGATTACGGGGGACATATTTTGATACTCTATTATTATATCTTTATTTAAGATTTCAGGGGTAGCATATTTTGATAGACCAATATCCCCTATCAAATAATGCTCCCACTACAGAACCATTTCATATATTTTATTTTTTTATATATATTATATTTCACCACTACTCACTCCATGTATACTGTAAGAATATGGGGAGCAGGTTGAAATACTACATTATAATATCTCTATTTAAGATTTCAGGGAGATTGTGGGTCATGCGCAGAACTGCTAAGCAGCACATCTCAATAGGTAG
The DNA here is from genome assembly GCF_020085105.1 of Siniperca chuatsi. NCBI lineage: Eukaryota > Metazoa > Chordata > Actinopteri > Centrarchiformes > Sinipercidae > Siniperca > Siniperca chuatsi. The sequence continues at coordinate 16,247,687 of NC_058044.1, forward strand.
CATATATCAACAGAACACCAGTTAAAACAAGAAAGTGATAAAAATTAGTGAAAAATTAGTGGCTGGTAGATTTTGTAATCCACCAGCCACAGTGGCAGATGGACAAAAAAGTTAATTTCCAACACTGGTCATAATGCATGTCAGATGAGTTGTCAGAGCGGTAAAATTGTCTTGAATGTTATTGAATGTTTTGGTAAAAGAAAAAACACCTCAAGTGGATGTTAAGTGGAATAGTTTTTGTTTTTTATAATAAAATACATTATTCAATTACAAGTATATGGATAGGTTGTTTTGGCCACAACTTCCATAATCAAACTCCATGCTGAAGGCTGTGAACTAGCTCACTCTGTCCTCAACCTCCGCTGTGATCCATAAATAACCCCTCTGGAAGGGGGAGTTGAAGACCTTAATGCACATTTGGGTTTACCAAGTTTGTCCGGAAACTTCCCCCCACCTCCTGATTCACCAGGTCAGCTCTGCTCCTCAGAGGTGAGCCTAACTATATCTAGTTGGTTCAACTAGCCCTAGCTCATCCCACAGCAAAGAGGTGATATTTTTCATAGCCAGGTGTCAGCAGACCAAAGACCCCCCTTCACCTGCCACCCTAATGGCACCACAGCAAACACCTACACCTAATGATGTGGGTGGTGGGCCCATATTGCAGCAGACCCACATTACTTTGTTAAGCTGAGCCCAACTGGGCCCCATGGGTACTGGTCCAGCCATCAGGTGCTCCATTGCAAGCTCACCTTCCCAGGACCAGCTGCAGGAGGAGGCCCCACCAGTGTCCCTATTCTGGAGGCTGTTTTTTCCTAAAGACACCAACACAGGTGTATAAATCTCTCCTAGTGTTCCTCTCACCTGGGAGACCATACCAAGAGCTGTTGTCCCTGTCTATGGAGGTCTGGTTTTGACTGCCGTTGACAGTAAAGATAAAGGAGTAGCTGTCACCTCCTTCACTGTTGTCCCTTTGAACTAAGGGTCACGAAAAACCATGGGGTTCATGAAATCCAAGTAAAACAAGTATCACTGCTCTGACATTTAAAGCACTGACTGCTCTCCCTCAAGATATGAGTCAGTGTGTGGACATGTGTGTTTACCTGAGTGGGCTGGTGGGTCGCAGCTGGGAGGAGGCAGGCAAGGGGTCATCTTGACAAGGCTGGTCCTGGCTGCTGTTGACCGTACAAATGGAAGAGCCGCTGTCACTTCCTACACTGTAGTCCCTGTAGTCCCTCTGAGCTCTGGCCTTGCTGGTCCCCTGCCAAAAACACACACGCCAAGGTTATATTCAGTACGTGGCTTTTACATTTAATAAAAGATCACAAACCAGGACACCACTTTAAGGACCCTTATCACATAATTCCCTAATTCTATGTTCAAAATGTAAAGATTAATAATTATGAAAACAAAAACTACTATCTCCTCTAAAATGCCTGTTTTCCTATGTTAGATCTCATGACAAACATAAGACATAATAAGTGCATACTTGAGCAATACTGAATACAAGCCAAGAAAGAAAGAGCATTGTTACCTTCCAGATCCCCTCCAGGGACTCAGTGAGAGAGCGCTTGGCTCGGCTCTTGAACTGCTCAAGTCGTTGCCGACTGCTACTCTGCTGCTGCGCCTCCACTGGGGCTGGAGCTGCCTCCTCACACGCCTACACACACACGGAAGAAAGGGAGACAGAGACAGAAAGCAAGACAGTGAGCTGGAGAGGGAGGTCCTCACAAGTATAGTATGACACTTAAGTCTTTGTAAGTGAAAGGGATAAAATACTTTTTTAAATTTATCTTTCCTTAGCGAACTACTCTGTGATAGAGGTGTTGACACTTTTGAGGAAATGTAGAACATAATTGGAATAGAGACAGGAAGTCGAGACGAGAGAGAGCTGATTCTATTTTATCTATGTGTACTTTTCGAGCGAGGGTAACAAGCTATCCGGGTTATCTATCCAATTTATTTATATCAATAATTTTAAAGTGACAGGTTAGGATTGTGATTATTCTCCTGTCTGGCGCCCAACTCTTACTTTGGATATTTTCGCGATAAACCCACACTACACTAAGTGTATATGTATGCATAAGAGATGTGCAAAGGTTACCTGTTTGCTGTCTCCAGGCAGTGTGTGCTGATGGCTCCTCTGTCTCTCCTCATACAGATTCCTCAAAGAGGCCATCACCAACTCGTTCTCTTCCTGGTCACTCTTAGGACGAGCCCTCTGAAACACACAGACACAAAATACAATGTTTAAAATGACATTTTTTGTCCAACCCTGGCAAATAAATGATACGTGAGGAACAGTTTGAAAATTGTGACATAAAAATAGCGTCCAACTCTGAAGGTTTCTGACTGGAAAATAGCTATATTACATAACTGTACTGGATACACTGAGCTGTTTTGTGTGGCAGGTTGCTACAATTTCAGGCAAGCTAAATGAAGTACCAATTTCTAAGGTTAGGAGCCTAAAACAAGGTTATGTGTGATGAGTAAAACTTAACAATTGGTTGCACATTGTATTTGTACTACAAGACTCTTTGCTTTTTGGGATGTTCCCAAATTAATATTAGAAAAGCAGTGATCTGCTGATCTCTTGCAGTGACAGAGACCTGTTCTGCACTGTAGTGTTGCAGTTCAGCTACATCACCAGCAGATGTCAGCTGAGTCACAGAGAAATATTTGAAGGCATTCGCCTCTCAAGACTAATATTTAACTGTACAACAATCTATAGTAACAATGATGGATAAATAGATGTATGCGATCCACTGCCAACAGTTAAATGGATGTGCTTTATCAAACACATCCACTTGTGTTGAGAGCCAAAGAGAGTGGAATAGATCACCAGGGAAACAGAGAGATGAGGTGGCAGAAATATTCAAGTCATGTATAGACAAATCAGTGATTCACAGTAAATCCCACACAAAAAACAGCCGATTCTGCAGTGATTCAGTCATGATGAACTGAAAATTGCAAACTAACTGGTATGTTTCGAGTTACAGTCACCTCAAAGGGAACTCTGGGAATTCACATATTGCCCTACTGGTGCGTTAGACAGAACAGACCACATACCATAGTGTTTTCAAAGACTGAAGCTTGCTCCTGGTTGTCCAGAGTGGCCAAGTGTTTCTGAAGCTCCAGCTTGGTTTTAGATGGGTGTAGACCTGAAAAAGATGTAAATACATAGTAAAAACTCACTGCAGATAAGACTATTCTCTCTTCAGATTTGTTTTACATATAGTAGGTGTATGTTTATAGGGTACTGAGGGTCAATGTCTCCGCAGTTATGTATATAAATAAAAAAATATTGGTTGTGGGCATTTAAACATAAATGATCAACTTTTCCTCAATCAGCATATCATCCCTGCCTCAATTTGACCAGCACCTTAGTTACTTAAAGGCTTGTCCAGTTATGCTTTTTGCAAAAGTCTAAGCCTGGCCAGTACTTATCTTTTAGAACGTATGATCATTTGGAAGTGTTCAGAGAGTAAAACCTTATCTGCCACAATCACTCATGACATTAATCAAACTCTGATTATTGGTGTAAGTGCAGAATATGCCCCACAAATAATGACTGATAATATATAAGTTAGTCATATATACCAAAATAGTTTGACTACCATTACCATGATACCATAAGATTAACTATATCAGTCCTTCTTCTTCTTTTATACCTTCTTTTATATCACATCCACATGAAGTGTCAACAGGACACATTTCATACAAATACCGAATATTATTATATCCAGTGCTAGATACAGCCTTTTGCCACTATATTACAATTATTTAGACGTAAATGTGATGTACACTGGCTGAACAAAATTCTCCTACAGGTGTATACAATTATAAACTTGACCTATCAACATTACTCCAACCAATTATAATTAGAAAATGCCGTTAATTTTCCTTATTGTCTGACACATGTACTGTAAAGGAGCACAGGGACAGTTTTCTACCTTCTATCCTCTCACACAGTCTGTGGAGCTGCTGCATGGGGCAGCTGTCACACTGCTGGCTCTGGGTCTTTGCATTCTGCTGTAGGGCTGCCACAGAGAACGCCTGCTTCAAAGTCAGCATGATCTCATCCACCTACAAGAGCAAAATACAGTTCTTATACTTGTTTTTCATCCATCCTTCATCATATAGCCTTTCAATAATTTGTCAGTGCATTTATCAATTTGATTCTACCAGTGTTTATTCACATTAGCTTCTTTTCAAAACTGTATTCCACTATAGAGAACAATTATTAGAACAAATTACCACATTTCCCATTCTTGACCAAATGACTAATAATTTTTAAATATTTAGGATCCATTCTGTTTCTGTGCCCAGAACTCCCTTTTCTCCATTCAAGATAAGTTTCCATATATGTGGGAAATCTGGGTCTTTGCAGATATATCCTATGCAGTAAGAACCTGGTAGAAGTAAAAATTAAAGTAAAAAGGATGGGCAGTTTTTCCCTTAGGTTGTCTAGCTTATTCTAGCAGCAGTGAAAGACTTGGAATTATTGATGTTTAGCAGGCCCAGTGATTCATTATTTCAAGAATTACAGTAAGTATCTAGTATAAGCTAATCGAACTGCAACATTAGCTGACTATCATACAGTAGAGTACATCCCCCTAATGACCAAGGCTTTTTATCAAACTGACTGTGTGTCCATTTGGTACACCATGACTCAGTGGAGCACAGATGCTCTGAGTCATAGGTCTAAAGAATTTGAGCAGCATTTAATCTCGATTGATAGAAAACAACATTGGGGGAAAATATCCGCTTCATGCATTGTGGCTTTCAAATTTAAATCCAAAGCAAACTTATGAAGTGTTAAATTAAACTGAGTGGGCTGATCAAATATGAACACTGAGTGGGAAGTGCTGATATGGGAATATATGGATATGTGAAATTAGTTACAGGAAATACACACATAATGCTCAACTCTGCATTGAATTCGCATTAACAACTATACCAGACATTTCTAGGTGTGTACATGTGAATTATAAATAGGTGAATGAATGAATGAATTGTACCAACAGAAATGTGCCTATTTGGATTTTTGCTTTGTTAATTGTGTTAAAAATAGTCTGGATGGAGGCAGAAAATGTATAAAAAAAAAACATGTCCCATCCTTTTCAGGGCTCCAGACTAACTTTTTCATTTAGGTGCACCAGTACATAATTTAGGTGCACCCAATAATACATAATAATAATAATACATAATACATTTTAAGAGTTGTGCATGTGTGATTATCAGTAGACCGCACGGGAGGGGCAGAGCGAGGGGAGATTGTCCACTCGTTAATCGATCACGGATGGCGTCGTTTTTTAAATTTTGATCAGACCTGCTAAATTTCAGGCGCACTAGTGCAACAAATAAAAATGTTTAGGCGCACTGTTTTTCTTGCCATGCTCTACTATGCTCTCCCTTCATTATCTGTCTCTCACCAGTGATTCGTCGGTGCACTGGAAGACATAGCAAACAAAGTGGCAGCTCCCTCCTTCCACAGTCTCCCTGCAAATGAAGCCAAAGTGATCCACATGGCGAATACCCTGGAAAAAAAAGATCAGGTGGTTTAAGGATTTAAGTTTAAAAACCACACACAAGTCTAAACAGACAGTTGTGTGTAGAAACACAGTGCTTCATACCTGTGAGCAGAAGGAGATTTCTCTGAAACTCTTCTCTATGGCAACTTTCTTAGTGTCTGGACTAACCAAGAAGATCTGAGACCTGCCCACCTAAAACAAAGAAAATTACAAAACAGTTAGACTCTTGTATACAAGTGTCTCTGTGTGTGTGTGTGTGTGTGTGTGTGTGTTTTCATAGGCTTGCAGTCTGTAGTGTGTGCTTCTGAGTGTGTGTGTGAGTGGTGAGACTTGTGTTGTGGTTGTGTCACCAATAATGAGCCTCAAATCCCAATTTCTCACACTGAAATTTCAGCAATGTTTTTTTACATTTGTCTCACATATAGATATGTTTATTGGCAAGAAAACCTGTATCAGTGAATTTGTTCTTAAGTAAACTGCAACTACAAGGCTTGATCAATCATTAAGTGATATAAAGGGAAGCCTAAAAATAATCTTTTTAGTTCTTTTTTAAATAATTGGATTGGTCAAATGAGGCAGTTTCATTTCTTCTCTTCTCAAAAAGTACCAATGAATTTTAGAACAGTTCCGCTTTAGGGGATGTGCCCATTCATACCATCATTAGGACCTGAGTCACTATCACTCCTAAACCGCAAAAATGGAGTCAGTGGTTCATGATAAGCAAGTGATCTCACGTCTGTTAAATCACAAGTCTTCAAGCTCTGTGACTATAGCGATTCTTTCTGTGAACAAGTTGCCTTTCATTGTACTTCTGTATCAAATATGAATCACATAATTGGACTCTTTCTAGAGGAAAAGGAGAATTTAATCTGTGCCTTAAAAATTGAGTGATGATGTCACCAGGATGAGGTCATTCTGTCTACTTTCCATGGCAGCAGAAGGATGTATAAGCGGTGTCAATAATATGTCTGTATTTGCTGAAAGGGACAGCAACAGGCCCCGGTGGTTCCTGTGCCAGTGGTCACCATTTCCCTTCTGGAGGACAAACAGGAAAACTCCTGTTGGCAGGAGGTCATTGAGGTCAAATAAAGTTGAATTAGGGGAGCGTGACAGAGCTCATTTTGAGCAGCAGTCAGCATTTGCTCTTGCTGAGTCATTAGGGGATTTATATTTTTGTCTCTCTTTTGTTCTCGCCCACTCTGTCCTTCATAAGCGACTGTGTGGGAGGACTAAAGAGTGTCTGTCTGAAAAGCAGTGTCTTAGTTGTAGTATTTTTAAAATAGTTGTAGGTGACAATTAATGTGCAATAATGCTGAATGCCTCTTCTCTGTTTTCCTTCAGTAACTTTCACACTGTCAGCAGAGAGTTTATTAAAAATGCAATGTTTCGGACCCATTGTCCCAGGTCAGGATGCCTGATGAAGGTCAATGACAGAAAAGTTGCATTTCTAACAAACTCACTGCTAACGGGGTGCAGAAATTCAACATTTTGTTTTCCTATGTAGCTCTCTACCAGGTGTACATTTTTATTTTTTTCCTTCTGTAACTAAAGGCCAAGGTCCTGTGCACTATTGTGTGAGTGAATGAGCCCGAGATTATTAAAGGTTGTGTGTATGTGTGTCCCACTGGGGAAGAGGACCTGTGAGTGACTGTCCTACACACTGTCTGAATCACATTAATGCAACAATTTGACACATCTTCCTTGTTGTGTATCCCCACAGACAATGCATAAAGGACTCATGTTAATGCAGTATATACAGTGTATATGGGTGCCAATGATCGGCACATGGACAAGTGTTAAGGACAAATATAGTTATTGAGATTTTGTTTGATTTCTTGGGAATTATTGTAATTCGAGCATACTTGCTATTGAGTGTGTGTGCGTGCGGGTCCATTCATGAAAATTACCGTAAACAGCATGGTCCTGTTCTCTTGCAGGCTGGTGGGCTGTACTCCAGCGGAGTGGGAGTGTGCGTCAGTAGTGTTGGTGTGAGAGATCTCTGGTGAGAGTCCATTCTCATCCAGGGCCTGCAGACAGGGAAAGCTGGGGTCTCTTTTAAACAAGACAGGACGCTTCCCGGTGGTTGGGCTCCCTGCAGCACCATTACCAACACCACCACTCCCGAGTCCATTGGATGGCAAGGTTAATGCCCTCCTCAGCCCACCCACAAATCCACCGCTATTTCCTCCTCTATCACTCATCCCTGAGCCATGCAACTGGCTAAACTTCTCGATGCACTCATCAATCAGGGCAGGAGGGGCTTTCTTGTGAGCAACACTCACACGGCCGCAAAACAGCACCTCGAACTTCTTGGCAAAGGCTGTCGGAGACATAGCAACAGAGGGTGCCACGGAGGTTGTCGTCATAGAGAGAGAAGGAAAACATTTTTCAGAGGGATCACTACCTCCAGAGGAAGTTTTGTTGGAAATGGTGGTGATGTCATCGTTGCGTGCCGAACTCTTGCCAGCCTGCCTCAACGTACTGATGATCTCAGGAACCTGGAGGGATAGCAAGCAGGAGATAAGAACTTGTAACTGGTGTAGTAATTGGATGACAATTAACTTCAAGTGGCCAATGTACAGTTATACTAATGAATATGATCACATTCATTTGAACATAAGAAAAGACAAACAACCTTGAAAACACAGAGTAATGTAAAAATACATGCAATTTGTAGTAAATGGGCTATAACACTGTGGTCATATGTGCGGTTCTTTAAGGATGCTCTCTAATGTGACACCTCAGAGCTGCATAACAGACAGCCTTGATTTAAAGTATTTCTCTTGCACTACCAACATATCCATTGCCACAATAAAGACTGTCTCTTCAGATACTTTAATAAACATTAACTGCCCTCATACTGCCCCAGCACTGATGGCACATATCAAGAAACAGGTGGCTACCTAATGTAGCAATAGCGCGTAAACACTGAAATAAACACCAAATACATACTGCGTGAGCCACAAATTTTCCATTGATCAATGCAGATGCCATACCTCACTAGTCAAGTCAATTTTATTTATATAACCCAATATCACAAATTTGCCTCAAGGGCCTTTACAATCTATACAGCATATGACACCCTTAGACCCTCGATTCAGATAAGGACCCCACCCCCAAATGGAAGAAACCTCAAGAAGAGCAACAGAGAAGGGATCCCTCTCCCAGGACGGGACTCCCTAAAAACTTGGCATTTCACCCAGAGAGGTGTGGTTTTGCAGGATGTAGCAGTGCACACTTCGGCGAGCTCCGTGACCATCTCAGCCCGTGCTCTGGTTGCACGATGATATATTTCATGTATGAAGGCATACAGAATATACTGTTCATGTTTTCCTCTAATTTGTATATTTGGTTTCACACCTATGTACATGGAAATTGATAGTCTGCCTTGTAAACCCATTTTGGCTGGGCATTTATTGATGCTGTGCATCTATTGATGAAGGTAATAGATTGATATACAGACAAAAGTGATGAGACAACCCAACGCGAGCTGACGAGAACATGCATTGGCACACGACACTCGTAAGGCACCGCCCCCAGGTGAAATACCAAGATTTTAGGGTGTTCCCTCCCAGGACACTGTGTGCTAACCTGCCATATGGTGTAATGTGTTTTTTGGTTCCTTGGAATAGAGCAGCCCTTGTGATATCTTCCTGTGTTGAAAAGAAGCCGAATTGGGACCTTTTCGTCTCAAAGCAGGCTTTGTACTCACTTTCCTTTTATTTGATTCCCTTCTTTCCTTTCCTCCTGACCCCTCCTTTCCCTTTTTCTCTTCACTCTCCATTTTTTCTCTGTAATGTCTACTTTTATTTCTTATAAAACTATTTAAAGCTGAATGTTTACCAGTATCCCCATCTTGACATATTTGTGTTGTATTTTGGCTTTTTGCATGCAAGCTACATGCTCTCAGCAAGCCATTGTTTGGGTATGTGTGTGAATAAGACCTTTACAAAATGGACCTATGTATTCCTGGTCTACTCCAAATCCATGAACCATGACCATTTTCATCATCCCCACCTACTTGTCATCTTGACATTAACACAAAAATACATACTGGAGACATGCAAACAGGGATACACACTTGCACACACCCACATACACATTTTCACAGAGACTCAAAATGAAACTGACAAAGAAAAGGAGAGCAGAAATATGATTAACTCAAATGCTTCAGAACACATATTATACACTAAACTGCTGACATGTCAAGTGCTCTCACAGAGCGATCACAAACACATAATGACAGAAATAAAACTGGCAATATTAAATTCAGTTAAAGTTTCAATTAAAACTTAAAAGGCACAACATTGCTGTTCATCAAAAAGAGGAGACCAGAGTTTGCTGCAGCTGTTTACTGCAGAGGCTGTCCCTGCTGAGCTGGCAACGTCTTTTGCTTAAATCTTAAAGCAGCAATAACTAAGTTTTTTGGCTACTAAGCTGTAAACACAACACTGACATATTATTGGCATATTAAGTTGTTGTGCTGAATATGTTAGAAAACAGTTGCGTATATACATATCTAGAAGACATATATACAAATATAACTCCAATATTTACAATATTTTTTGTTTGGTCTACATCATCTCTCGACGGGGGAAGCAGCTAAATACTTCCCTATGGTCACCACCTAGTTGCTAACTTCGTCTGTCTGCCGTTTGGTGCTGGGCTGGTAGTGTACATTGGGTTTATCAGAGGTGTTTTGCTGAAAACAGCTGCTTGCTGTGGCCATAAACAACGCTATGAGAGTGGTGAGAGTAAACTAGGACTGTACGATATGGTAAAATCATTATGCGATTATTTGAACAGATATTACGATTGCGATATGATTTACGATTTGTGGGAATGATAATTTTTGCATAACAATTTTCATTTTTACTGAAAAACTATTAAAATCATGATGATGTGACATTTGTTTGGCTCTGTACCAAACAAACGTTTGTTTTTTTTACTGGAGAACAAGATTTGTAGGCCAGGGCATCTCTGCAGCGCTACAATACTTCATTATAATGCTGTTTTGTCACACAGCAATTGCAGCTTCTGTGATTTGGATATTACACTTGGCCATACTGCAATTGCGATAATTTTGATTAATTGTGCAGTCCTAGAGTAAACTAAAACAGTAAAGTTGTGGGCCATAATGTAAAAATAATGAGCTGAAAGATGCTAAAACCTTGCTGAGTGGAACTGCAGAGTCACTTGATAATTCTCTGAGGGTTGGTCAGTACGAGGGACATCTTTTTTTGCCTTTATTTGATAGGGACAGCGAGAGAGAGAGAGATATGACATGCAGCAAAGAGACATGCTCTGCGTCTCTGCCCCTCCGAACACTGTCTCAGGCTGAAATCCAAAATGGATCCAGCAGTCAGACTGTAGCAGTTTGTTATAAAAAAAGGAACACAGCGAGTTGAAACGTTCACTTGAGCAATTATACACACTCACTGCCATTCATAAACTATTCAGGAGATTCTGTGTTATGCTGATTTTGTATTACTTGGCTGTGAATGTAGTTAATCTATGCAAACACTAATTTTCAAACTTCACAGATGCAAGCCTGTCTGGATATTATTATAAGATTGGGCCGTTCATTATTCCCACGCCACACTCGCACACAAAATAATTGCTTTGTAAGATAAAGAGTATTTGATGGCTACTACATTTATTTTGTTAAATTGTAAATGATCAAGCAAAATCAAATGCAAAAGTACTTTCTTCTCATCCATCAAGTATTTTACAAGAAGTTTATTTCTTCATTTAATGATGCACGTGTTGCTATTCTTTTTGACCTGGGCTGGTCTGCAGATAAATGGACATTGAGGGTCAAATGAGGACAGCCTAGAACAAATGAACCGTAACTCATGGCTCTCACTCACACAAAAATCCTTTTCTGTAACCACTCTTTCCATGACTAACACAGGATTTCCATGACTGTTAAAACACTCTGACACATTGCTCGTACCAATTTTAAAGACAGAAAAGCGATGTACAGACAGAAGACTCACCCACTGTAGGCTCGAAAGGTGGCTTTTTTGTTTCTGTAGCTATGGTCAGCTTAAACTCATGTCAGTTACAATGTACTCCAAATATGTTACGACATTAAAAAAAGTATCAAAACCTGCATACCCGTTCTCTGTTATCCAGCCATATGCTCTGTATGTTGCAAGCAGTTACACTCTCACAAAAATATGGCTAAATACACAGTTTCCATTTGTCATTTACTCACAAGCCTGCGGTAAGGGCACTTGTAAATCATCCAAAGGCACTCACTCAGGCAGTCAGGCACTAACCATTCAAATGGACCACAAATGTGGTTTAATCTGTATCTGAGTTGGTCTGAAAGGAATATGATAACAAGCACAAAACAGAGTTCAGTTTTGGTGGTATGTAGGGCTGAATTGAAATGTTATCGAAATCGCAATATAGCCAAGTGCAATATCCAAATCGCAGGAGTTGCTATTTTTTGATAAAGGGTAAATTGTGTCACAACACAC
>NC_058044.1:17254705-17307205 GCF_020085105.1 Siniperca chuatsi
AACATCTCAGCCTAATCGATAGTATGTATCTCTGTCATCTCTCTGTTTGATTTGTCTGTTCTCTGTTTGATCTATTTGTTCTTATCTCTTTTTTCTTTGTCTGTTGCTGCCTTTTTTCCTTGGTCACTCATCTTTTGCTTGCTCTTTTGCTTTCTTTCTGTATTTATCCATCCATCACGCAATCACACCCACATACAGGCTGTGAATGGGTAATTAATTGCAAAGACGTCTTCACCTGTGGAGAGGAGCATATGGTGAGATATTAAAAATTTAACTTAAGACTTTCCTCACTTCCTCTGTTCTCCACTCTGGCAGGTTTGTTCTCTCTGTTTGTCTCTTCTCCTGTAGCTCTCTTTCTCTGCGTCTTCCTCTTTTGCTCTCGCTTTGTCTCTCCTTTTCTCAGCACAAAATTGTTTCGTTGTTTCCTTTCCTTTTTATTTTTATCAAAGTATTGTAGTGGGAGTACATAGCAAGCAAACATTTTTGCTCACGGACATTTTTAACAGTGTTGTGCTTACTATTCCATAACAGAGACACAGTGGCATCAGATTTCCATATTTATTACATGTGCTGTGTATGCCTAGTGTGTGTGTTTGTGTTGGATTTTTCAGAGAAGAGGCATAAGATATGGCGTATGTGTAATGAGGAACAGACAAAAATAAAGGAAAGAAAGATTCAGAGTGAGCGATAAATAGAAAGATAGATAGAAAAAGAAAGACAATGACAGACAGAGTTTGTGGTTTGGGCGATATCCCCCCCCCCCATATGTTCCAATCACAGAGAGACACTCTGAAGGAGCCAGGCACAACCACAACAATTCCATTTTCCAACCACACTTACACACACAGACAGACACATAATATGAGCCAAACGTGTTCAGCCTTCCCCAGTCAAGGCAGAAGTGTTTCCATCCTCTTCCTACTCACTCTTCCTCACATTTACTGTCTTTCTCTTCTTTTTCCTGTCCTCCTCTTCAATTATTGTCTTCTCCTTGTCTCTTTCTCACCCATGCTGTGCTCCTTCTCCCCCGTCTTCTATCCCCATGGCACGCATGATGGTTTGACATAGCAAACCGGTGCCAGACCACAAAGCCTTATTTTCCCTCTGCAGTTCTTTCTCCTGCTCTTTACGACTCTCTCTTTCTCTCCTTCTATCTGTCTCCCCCCCTCATCCCCTCCCCAGCCCTCCTTACTACTATACAGTTTAATCTGCAGCGGGGGCTTAGTGGCATGGCTGCAGGACTTCCATATCACTTCTTTCTCTCTGCCAGAGGATTTGCTGCTGTTTACAGCCATTCTCCAATGGCCTCTCTGTCCTAGGTCCACAGTCCTCTCCATTTTTTAGAGCAATTTATTTGTTTAATAATTTATTCATTTTAATTTCCTTTAGTTTTTGCTTTTGCCCTCGCCTCTCATATCCTCTATCTTCTCCTCCCTCCTCTATACAGTGGCGCCTGTGTTTGCATTACATCTTATTATTCACTCCTTTAATCACTGCCCCGTCGACATGGCCATAAAACTCAGTTGATGCCTGTGAAATCGCTGTCATTGGTTGCTTTTTTTTCTACGCGTACAGATGCAAAGATAGGGCTCTCAGCCAGTGTTTGCTCCAATTTTTGAAGCAACAGAATATCTAACTTTATTCACTTAAATTGGCAGTCATCCAAATCTTTTTGTTCTTTTTTTGCTTTTGGCAACATTGTTGGTGCTAAGCGGTCACTGCTGTGGTATTTTCCCAGAGATTACATATCAGTCAAACACTATGGGCAGCTCTTTGCCTTGGATTTTCTCTTAAAGAACTTTCTGTAGGTGGCGCTCATTTCTTTATTCAGCTGTGGTAGCTATCACTGCTCATGCTAACTCTTCTTACCACTTTTGCTGCTCCAGGAGAACGACGTATTACTACATGTCCCAGAGGATTTTTTTTTCCTTGGAAAGAGCTACCTACCTCCAGGTGTTAGGAACAATAAATGTAAAAGCCTTTCATGTGAACCCAGTCTGAATCACTATTGTGTTATATCAATCAGCAATGGAGTATCAAAAAAGACATTTATATGAACATTTCATGGATTAATACTTCAGGCTAAAGCGAGGAATTTTCCAGTCCATTATATGAGTAGAGAGTGTTTGCTCTGTATCCTCTGTGGGAGTCTTTACCTCCGCTGTCCCTGCCATGGTAGAGCTTCAGTCCTCGGCCAAGTCTCACAACCTCTCCATTCACAGACGACGGGGCCAAGCAGCAACTGGACACCTCAAAATGGCTCCCACCAAACACCCATCGCACATTAATTCTATTAGTCTCTCTTAGCTTTTTCTGCTTGTCCAGGATTAGTCCTCGCCACTGTTTGTCTATAGATTTGTAATTAATGACTTTGATTGTCTTTTTTGTTTGTTTTTGCCAATTGAATCAGGATAAGACAGTTGAGCTGAGTGTTTTCTTTTGTCCCTTCGTTTATCCTTCATCCTGCTGTTGTTCGTTTCCCCTGTCCTTCTCTCTGGGGGGCTGAAAGTCCAACACAAATCCCATTTCTTGTTGTTCATGTTCAGGAATTATGTTCTGCCTCCCTATTTCCCTCAGACTCCCTAAGGCACCTGGGATTAAATGATGTGTGATGTTTGTGTGTGTGTGCAGTTTTTCTCAGCCTTTGCTGTTAGTCCTGATTGTGATGAAGGGCTTTCTGTGTGTAACGATCACAGTAAAGACTGACCTCCGACGAGGTGTAAAGGTTTACAGGATGTGAGCGTCGGTGTGCCATGTGGGCTGTGAGAGTGTGTAGGCGTGTGTGCATCTGTGTGCGGCCATCCCTGTGCACGCTTCCGTGTGTGTGTGTGTGTGTGCGAGTGCATGAGGATGAATAATTTCTTTACAAGCACCAAACATTTGAAATTACTAGACATGCTCTGTCCTCTGAAGACAGGATGCCACAGGCTTGAATGAAAATGTACAAACCTGACCTGAAATGTCCTGCTGTATCTGCCGGATGTGGTGTATGTGTTTCATTTATTTGATTATGAGAAAGCGTGTGTATTTGAATGGCATATACAGTATGTGTATGGATACTCAACATAGAGCAGATTTATATCTCTTGGAACACATGCAGTCGTAAACCTCATTCATCCTTGTGGGGAAACTTGGTTGTAATGTGATTTGGTGTCACAGTCTGTGAATACAATAAACATAATAGGAACACTAATATCATAAGACATGCCAATGCATTAGGTTATAACATACCAACAGACAGTCTTTGGATAATTATACTATGCCCATCCATCACCTTGTAAACATGCACCATGAAATCATTTCCTTTCCTCTCTAATGTATCCCAAACCCCTTACTCAGCAATTCCCCAACTACTCCATTCCTGGACGGCCTTTAGACACAGGAAGTGCCTTAGCAGGTCTCTCAATATTGCAATATTAAATTAGACCCGTCATTTAATACATCCCCTAGTGTAGAGATTGGCATCATTTCCCTGTGCATCCTCTGAATCTCCAGGCCAAAGCAAAGAGACACCTAACCAGCCTCCCCCGTGCTGTTCATAAGAAGCTCCTGTAATAGGTTTATTGAAAATAACAAGGTTGTCTTCTAGAGTTACAGACGGGGCTCTGCTCCTGTCTCGGCTTTAACGTCAGTAAACCGTGGCGTAGTTTTCAATGGAGCTGTTTTTTAACTTCTTGCCAAGGCATGCAGTGTGTAGCTTGACACTGAGGAGAGTGTTGTGCTTTTTCTGTGTTCTCCTTGTAATCCGTTTATGCAAATCATGAACAGATTCTATCCAAGAAGAGAAGTAAGAATGTAAGTAAGTAGCAAACTAAAACACATAATACATATATGAAGAAAGAAGGAATAGGACTGCAGAGATTTAAAAAATGAAGTTAAGGCATGAAACAAATTCCTCTACATCAGCTTCAACTCTTTGTGTTGCTGTTCAAACTCCCAAACACTAGAACGTTTAATGATTGTATTATAACAAATTCTTGCTTTTATGTGAGACAGTTTAGGAGACACAGAGAAAGCTTATTAAGCGGCTTCTGGTCATCAAATAAGTTAGTTATATAAATTGAACTGGTCCTCAGTTGTTGTAGCAGTGTGTGTGTTTTTTTTTTTATGAACGACACAGTGACACTTCAGTCAGGTTCAGAATTCAGTCACAGCACAGATTGATCCCCTTCCTTTTGTACAGCTCTGTCACCTCCTGCCCCTAAAACTGTCTGGGCTCCCCAGTGAGTGTGTGCATGTCCATGTGCACGAGGGTGATTGTTTGTGTGAGTGAGTGAGTGAGTGTGTGTGTGTGTGTGTGTGTGTGTGTGTGTGTGTGTGTGTGTAGGCATCTGCCTTTCTGTGAAAAGGGAGACAGCACAGACATAATAGGCCAGTGTTAAGAACCATGACACGCACATATATGTGAACAGTTAAAGGCACTAAAACGCAGGATTATAACGTAATCTGACATTTCTTGGCTGAAATGCTGATTCACCGATTAGAAACCAGTCTGCCATGCCAGCAGAGAGTGTGTGTGTGTGTGTGTGTGTGAGAAAGAGACATAATGACAGATAATGGGTGTGTGTGGGGGGGGTCTAGCAACGTATGCTGCCTGCTAGACCACATGAAAGAGAACAATCATCTGAATGAGAACTGCAAAGCTACATCTCTCTGATTGGAATTCAACAAACAGTCAACCTCCGTATTGGCTTCAACTCACACAGGCAACACACACACTCTATCACTCTCACACACACACACACAAGTGAGGCAGTTTATGATAAGCTTGCTTACCCCAAATGGACTGCCCAACTCATGCATGCACACAAGTACACACAACCACACAAGCAGCATACATTAAGCTTCCTCAACAAATTGGCTGCCCAGCGCACACACACACTGCAACACAGTGATATTTTTTCCTGTTGTAGCGTGTGCTCATTGTAAGCAGCCTAGCCGTGCCGCTCTGCTCTCCTCATAGACTATTTAGCTGCTTCTCTGCTGCGCTGGGTTGCAGCCAGTAAAATGGTGGCGCTCATTGTGGAAGGCTGCTGGCTGCCATTGATTTGGCCCAGCAGGTCTCGGAGGATACACACTGTTGCCCCGCCAGCTAGGCCCAGGGAAGGGGGCTGTGGTGTGTGTATGCGTGTGTATATGTCAGATATAAAGAGAGAAGGGACTGTAAAGTGCATTTATTGGTGTGTACAGTGGTGCAGTGTGTGAGGATAGCTCGCTCAGTGCAGATGGGGTGCAGAGCAGGATTTCACAAACTATATATTCCGAACTGTTTAAACCCCTTTGGCAAAACTATAGGAAGGTCCAGAGCAATCAATTAGCTGTAATGCTTTTGATGTGATTGGTTGTGTTTACCCATAGAGAGAGAGGGAAAGAAGTGCTCTTTTCTGGAATACTCCATATTTCGCTGTCATCTCTCCTCCTTTTCCCACACTTCGAAAAACAAACAAAGGGAAGCTGGCATCAGACTATAAATAATGCAGACACACAGATTGGGGTCAAATGCTTTGGATTCCACAACACATACATACGGCTGAATGGGAGTTCATGTGCGCACACAAACACATTCACATTATACATTGTTGTTTTTTTCCTATAAGCAATATTTATTCCCTAGTGAGTAGTAAGTGTGATAAGTAAGTGCGCATACACCCTCATTACACTGTCACATATGTAGCCAAGTGCACATTGACTCTCTCACGCACACACTTTCTACTGTATGTACACACACAGGCTGTTTACTGCCTTGATGTCCCTCGATGACAAAGTAGGACAAACAAGTCTGTTCGGAACACATTTTGGTCTTGTTGTGTACCCCCCACCCATCCCTCTCCTCTCCTTTTCATAACTCCGACAAGGGCAACTCAGTCATCCTCTCTATTCACAGCTCCTATCCATCAGCACATTGCCATAACCTGCCGCTGCTCTGTGATAGATTACTTTCCATGTGCTGATGTATTGGCCTATCAGACTTTGAGGAAGTGACAGATTAGATCATTAGGTCCCTTTATGATTATGGGTCTTGTTTTTTTATATATTAGTGTTTATCCGATGCGAGTTTGTGTTGTGTTATATAAGAAGCATTTTTCATTGTTGTGTACGTCCAAGGACGGTGCAAAAAATAGGAGAAGAGGTGAGTCTGGTCTTTATGGAGAGGGGCTATAGAAGAGAAGTAGAAAAAGCCACAAAAAATAGCATTTCTTGTAAAGAAAAGCCTTTGAAGGAAACACCTTTGTATGATCTTACCATATAGGCTCTGAATCGAGTAATTTATTATTAATGACCACACGACCGTGGTTGGTGGAACTCTTTGTATGTTCTTAACAATTTCTCTATCAACTACTGTATTATCAGTAGATAAATTGGGATCTGTGGTTATTTTAAAGTGGATTTAAAGTGCATTAGTCAAAGATTTGTGCAAAATGGTGAATGAAGAGGGAAGCTACGTCTCTTTGATTCTTAGGGACTGACACTGAAACCTGATATTTATCACTGATTTTATAAATGGATAATAAAAAATTGGTGGATTGATGAAATTGATCGTTTGACAAATTCGATGAAAATCAGAAAAATGAAAACACTCCAAACAACAAATTTGACCCCAGAAATGTAAGCTACATTGCCATTTGCTGTTTTGTTTTTTGCTTTTTTGTTGTCATTTTGGCTGATGTTGATTGACATTGAACTCATTTGGTGGACATAGATATTTAATTGTGAAAAGGGCAAGATGTGCTAAAATGTTGATTCATAAAACTAAAATAAAAAGACTGCATCAGAGTTATGAGTGTGTGACCTTCTCCTCCCTGCTTTGATGTCTACATGTGAACCAGCACCTCAATAGAATGTGTTTTCCTTCAGTCCTTTACTGTTTATAAGTGAACATTATTTTTCCAGCTGCCTGACACAATATTATATTTACCAACTTGAACAGAGTGATATTGTGGTGAACCGTAGTCATACATATTGCTAATCCTGTGAAGAGAAACTGATGTAATGTGTGTAATAGACTTTAAGCTAAATCGTTCATTTATGCCATGTATATATATCTGCTGCTCTTTGAAGGTCTACTAATCTCGTGCATGTAACACATTACATTGATATGATGGTCATGCTGTGAGAGGCTTTGAATTGTTTACATTGAAGTATATCTCAGTCTCCTGTATTTCTGTGGCTTCAGACACAGTTCTGTAGAAATCAGTATTTTGAACCTATATGACCATGAGCAGCACATCAAACAGTAGACTCTCTTGCCTCGAGGTACAGCATTCTAAAATATCTGGATGCAGCTGCTGCATATTATGAAGTTTTTCCTCATCTGTAACCCTGAAAAAACAAGCACTGACACTGAAAGTGCGCCCCAATGTCAGAGTATCATATTATATCAAACTCAAATTCAGCACTTCAACATTATTGGATGCAGCTTCAATACATAAGCACCTTTTTTGTTAACCTAACCCTGAAATCAATTCCACAAGTGATGCACGGCTCAAGTAGTCAAAATGATGAAGCTGTGGTTTGACCTTCTGTGGAAATAGTTTATACAGTGGAGAGTATTTACAGTACATGTGCAGTGTTTTAGTGCTGGTCTCATTCAGCCTATAGGATTTCTCCCTGACCCCTGACTCCTAAATCCCAACCAATGGCGCAGTGTCAAGATTGATGATGTCATTAGGAGCATCAGTGACACATAGAAATGAGGACACACTTTGATAGACAGCGGCTGCTCCTCCACATTCATCTTTCTCTAGCATGTGTGTGTGTGTGTCCATTTATCAAACATGAAGCTGCAACGTACCATGCAACATTTCTGTCAGTCTTCATCATCATAGACTTAGTGTTTGTATTCCTGTTATCACCAAATAAGAACATGGGTCTTCTGCATGTTTGTGTGCACTGCATGTCAAATATCAGTGTGTGTGTGTGTGTGTGTGTGTGTGTGTGTGTGTGTGTGTGTGTGTGAGAGAGAGAGAGAGAGCGCTCCCCATGGTACCCCTTCCTCTCCTCAGTATTCTCTCCATGGCCCCCAGTCCCTTCTACTGTAAGACAAGCTCTGCGTTGCTGTCGCTAGCCATTATAACTTATACAACACCATACAGGGCTTCTCTCCTCTGAGGCCTACAGATCAAACACACACACACAAAAGGAAACACATGCACATATGGTCGATATTGTATGCATGCACAGCACCCCACATCATACACTATTCTGTCTCTCTGTCTCTTGCTCGAGTTCACTTTCCCTCATCTTGCAGTTTTCTCATACTCACTCACAGTGGTGGAAGGTAACTATGTACATTACTCAAGTGCTGTACTTAAGTACAATTGTGAGAGGTGCTTGCACTTTACTTGCGTATTTATAGTTTATGCTACTTTATACTTTACTACATTTCAGAGGGAATACTTTACAACAGATTCAGATTATATGTACAAATCTCCATCCCAAATACTGCAACATTGTAAGTCCAGCTGCAATCATATTTAGTCATCCTTTTTGCAGTCAAAGATGTAAAAAACTATAAATACATTTGCGAGGTAGCTTTAAAGCCATGGGCAGACAGTGTGTTGTTAGCAGTGATAT
The DNA here is from genome assembly GCF_020085105.1 of Siniperca chuatsi. Taxonomy (NCBI): domain Eukaryota; kingdom Metazoa; phylum Chordata; class Actinopteri; order Centrarchiformes; family Sinipercidae; genus Siniperca; species Siniperca chuatsi. The sequence continues at coordinate 17,263,280 of NC_058044.1, forward strand.
AGAAGCACAAGGACCAGACCGAGGTGACATTTGCAGGTAAGTTTACATGCTGTTTAATGTGCTGCAGCTTAGCAGCTAATTAGCTATCTTGCCTGCAAACTGACTGTTAGCAGTGCACTTTTCCCCAGTGAATGTTTGTTTGGTCGCTTGTTCAACAAGCTAATGCACAAGACCTATGTTCATGTTTGTAAGTTAGATAAGAAGGAGACTTTAGCAGGAAAGCTAATGTGGGATGTTGTTCAAAGTCAGTGGCGCTTGTGTTGTGTAGCAGAAACAAGTTCTCCATCTACACAGAAATAACGGTATCCAGACGAATTAATGCAAAACTAGGAGGTGCCATCATGAAACCAAAAAATATAAAATATAAATTTCTCCCTTTTGGTTTCAGATTTTTTTCTCAAAGGAGAACACAGGACTTGTGATTTACAGAGCAGATATGTATGCTGTAGCAGACAAAAAAGCAATTTAATTTTAGTTGGATTTTGACAGTACGATAACCGAAAATATTGCGGTTTCACAGTATCACAGTATACGGTATTACACAATTATTATTATTATTTTATATTTTTTTAATAACATTAACATGGTAGAATTCAATACCGTAGAAGCAAATGTACACGGTATGATAACCGTCAATTTTCATACCACAGTATACTGTGAAACCGCTATACTGCTGCAACCCTAGTCGGATGCTGCTTACATCAGTAATAATAATATAATATACAAAATTATCTTAATAATATGTCAGTGTAACAGAGTCCATTCTGAAGACTTTTGATGCTTTAAGTATATTTGCTGATAATACAGCTGTACTTTTACTTCAGTAAAATTTTGAATGCCTTTTACTTGTAATGGAATAGCTACTGTATATTTGACATTGTGGTACTTCTTTTACTTAAAGGAGTAGTTTGACATTTTGGGAAATATGCTCTGGCAGAGAGTTAGATGAGAAGAACAATACTACTCTCATATCTGTCTATTTTATTTAAGACTACAGCCAGCAAGCAATTAGCTTAGCACAAAAACTTGAAACATGGAGAAACAGCTACCTGGCTCTGTCCACAGGTAACAAAATCCGCCTACCATTACCTCTAAAGCTCACTAATTAATATATTGTATCTTGTTTCTTCCGGTAGCAGTTGCAAGGCAATCAGTGGAAACTCCAGGAAGTTACTGCTCTCACTATGCATTTTTACACTTTGTTTTTTATAGTGATTAAACAAACAATATATATTGCGTTAATTAGTGAGCTTTAGAGGTGCTGGAAGGCGGATTTTGTTACCTGTGGACAGAGCCGGGCCAGGTGTTTGTCCCGGTTTCCAGTCTTATTGCTAAGCTAAGCTAACTGGCTGCTGGCTGTAGCCTTATATTTAATACAGACAGATATGTGAGTGGTCTCAACCTTCTCATCCACCTCTCTGCCTTCCTTCCCTTTCTCTCTCACTTTCTCTGAATAGTCTCTCAAGAAATTTCCAGTAGCATGCATTACTGATAGATCCATGTAGAACACAAGTCATATTTCATAAGTCAATAAGCAATGAGATTCAAATGTGTTTAAGACTACAGTAGTCTTACTCATGGAACTCAAATAAGCAGCACTGCTTTTATACAAAGTGCTGGATCAAGTTAAGACAGATAGAGCGCTAATAGTTGCAACCAGAACTTTTTTGTGGGTTTTTTCTTTTTGGGAAATCATGTCAGTCTCTCCATCTCTTCTGCTAGCCTATCTTGCTCACCCCTTCTGCCTGTCTCCCTCCTCTTTTTACACATCTTCAAACACACACACACACACACACACACACACACACACACACACACACACACACACACAGCAGGTCCAAACTTCCTTCCTCAATGACATCATTGAGATGTGGTGCCCCCAGCGGCAGCAAGCCTAGGAAGGGTGGAAGCGCTGGCCCTGGCACTCGGATGTCTGATTTGATTCACCCTGACAACCAAGGACCATTTGGGAGCCCTGTAACCACGGCAACTCCCATCACAACATTCTGGGTGGTTGGTCGACGGGGCCAGTCAGGGCCAGTGTTCTTTGCATCCATTTTTAATGGCCAGTGTACTTAGTCGTTCTTCCTGGGCCTGTCTCCCTGCGGTCCCATCTCCATGAAGGAGAGGCAGCCGCACTTGGTGGAAAAAGCCCCCATTACATATTTATTGTCCCCAGTCTTAATTACTGAGACAGAGGGGGATGTGGGTTATGCGCTCTCTCTCAAGCGCTCTCTCTCCTGTCTTTCTTTTTAACTTGGAGGGATGAGAGTTTCTCTTTCCTTCTGTCTCTTTTCTCTCTCCCTTCTCTCCAGCTGTCAGACCTCCGTCCTTCTAAGCGGTGCAACTTCATTTCCATAAAAAGTAACCACCAATGGAAAATATGAGGTTTTGTGTACACTGTACTCTCAGCAGCATGTGGAAGATGTGAACAGTACACACATACAGAGAACCAGAGGAACTGGCGTACGTGACATGTATGTGACTGCATGTGACGTTATAAGTGTGTGCTTCTTGCATGTATTTAGCATCTCTTCCTCTGCTCATATAGACGTCTAGTTAAGCGTTTCCATTTGGGGAAACTGTATTTAGCTGTGCTTCTTAGCAGACTTCTTCCCAACTTTAAATTGGCAGCACCATATGCAAGATATAATCTAGTTTCAGGCACATGTTGCATTCCTAATTGTAACAGTTAGGGTTGATTACAGAGTTGACAAGGATTCAGCAGTATGTTGCCACGTACAGAAAGAAACATCACAGTCGTTCTTGTATTCTTGTGTAGTGTTCACGTCTTTGCATTTCCCTGCATGTTATTTTGAGTCATTCTCATGTACTCCCTCTCCTCTGCTAGCCAGAATCAATCTGGGGAAAAAAGGTTTTGTAACCCCATCCTTCTCTCCGAGCAGTTGTAGCATGACATTGGAGAAGATTGATCAAGAAATTTATTTTTGGACTCAATTGTCCATCGCCTCCCCTTTGACCTTCAAGGTGGTGTTATTGTTATTCTTTCTGCTTTAGTTGACTTGTCAAATTCCTTCTGTCTCTTTTTCTGTGGCTCTACAATTGTTTCTTACTTTTGCAGATATTAATAGATTTTGATCTTCCTCATGGTTTTCTCTGAGCTTGTATCTGGATAGAGGAAAAGGAGAGCTGAGACTTTGCTTTAATTTGTCCATTCCACATGAAATCAGCTTGAGAGAGGTGTGGAGGAGGTGTGACTTCTTACATTCACATAGAGCTCTTCTTTATCTGGCATAAGTCAGATATTGTCATTGTGCTAGAGCTCATTGGAGAGGAAAGTATTTTTCTTTCACAATAGGAAGGCCATTTTTTGACCGAGGGGTTCACCGTGGAATTCAGTGAATGCCTGAAGCAGGGTTCATGAATTGATGCGTGGTTCCTCTGGCATCTCCTCATTCTCCTCCTCCTCTGACTCAGAAAAAAACAGGAGGATCATTCAGTGATTGCGGGACATTGGATGCGTGTGTGGCTGTTTCTGTAAATGGGTGCATGCTCGCCTTGTGCTTAAGACCACAGGTAAATGCACTCTTAACAGGGCAGAGAGTGGAAGGTTAAGGACAGTGTCTATTACACACTGAAGAACCGCCACTTATTGAACATGCAGTTTAGATAGTATATAATAGAAGAGGATGTGGGAGATGGGTTATAACTGGAGCACAGTGTGGATAAAAGGTCCAGTTATTGAAGGGTTTGCCCGCTTCTGGTGTGTAGGAAATCCATATTTTATTTGATGTGAGAGCCGCTCAAGGCCTGTAAATTATTACTGCTGTATTCCACCTGCTTGTGGAGGTCACCCAGCCAGCTAGATCGGTAGATCTGGTGTGTGTGTGTGTGTGTGTGTGTGTGTGTGTGTGTGTGTGTGTGTGTGTTTGCGTGCCTGTGTCAGCCCAGATGTCCGTCCTGATGTGTGTCCAGCCCTGGTAGCCTACAGTAGTATGTGTAGCATATCGCAGGGCCACAGCAGTCACACCATAACCATACTGCAGGCTCATCCATCCATAGATCTATCCTTCCCTCCATCCATCCATGTACTAAAACACATTACAGAGATGACTGCCTCCGATGTGCCACTTTCCCCCCCCAGCACTAAAGACTCCCTACTGTACCGTGTATGGCACTGGAGACAGAGCATATCATGGCCACAATAAGAAACACAAATGCACATGCACACAGTATTTTTCCATTGTGTTATTGCTAATTTGCTACTTAAAATAGCTTACATCAGAGTTTCAGTTACACAGTAAATCAGACTCACTTGACCACGTTACTTCACTTTCTCTTTCTCCTTCCTTCTCCTTTCCTTCCTCTCATCCAGTCTTTTCTACCATACCATTCAGTCTCCATATCCCTCAATTTTAACATTCTTGCCCCTCAGCTGGTGCTCATCTCTCATCTTCCTCTCACTTCCTCCCTCCATCCCTCCCTCTGCAGACCTGCTGCTATCTTTACGACCCTCTCACTAATGCACCGCTCAATTAGCCTTCGATGAGGTTTCTACTAAAGGCTGGGTAAATAGGTAATTACATGTTGTCATCCCCCCACCTCTTGCTAATCCACTCAACTTCACTCCATTCCTCTCTGTCTACCCCTCTCTCTCTCTCTCTCTCTCTCTTGCTCTCTCTCTCTCTCTCTCTCTCTCCCTCTTGCTCTCTCAATATCATGGATGGCTGCCAGAGATGGTCCAATAGAGGCCCAGTGTGGGCCTGTTAGTCACAGCTGGCTTAACCCTTCGATTGGCCATGTTCAGCACTCTGCTTAGTGCACAGTTTTCACTGTTTACAGCTTGCACTTCAGCTCTGTTATTTGGGACACTTTATCATCAAAATTGGAAAACTGGAACCACCCACTGGCTAAATGCTGATGAAATCCTGCCTGCTAATAGAGACGTTAAACAGGTCCAGGTGTTTTGAACACTTCAGCTACTTTGTCAGAGAACGTCAGTCAGAGAGGTGAAATAAATAGTGATAGGTGGAAAGTAGTAGTGGGAGGGATTTGTACTTTTTGTGTGAGAGCATAGGCACTGTGGCTCTCAGCTCTGACGGCTATTGATGCGATCAAATTGCCTGCCTCAAGGCAACAGTCCACAGGTGGTCTGTGAAGCTGGTGGGATGTTTTATTTTGCTTATGTCTGCTGAGGCCAAGAAAGGATGGAAAGGAAAAGTATTTATCAGCTTTACTGCTGCTGAAATAAATTGATGCAAACGCATTGTCTTTGGGTTGTCCTCATCTGTTACATCAACAGTAACAATGTTTACCGTCCATACAGTATCATCCATCCAAGCAGGCTCACAAATTCTGCCGTTGTCAAGGTCTGCCCATTATTCAACAATGTCGCAACAATGTAGATTTCCATCTTTCATGTGTTGGGACCAGGCCGCTTTCTTGCAAGGAGCTGCTGAAACTTTTATTCAGACTTCAAGGAAATAGAACAGAGAGAAAGGGAGTAATGTCTGCAAATTGAACTTTGAAATCTAAATAAAAACTTTATTCTGGATGGAAATGGAAGCTGGACTCACAATCTAGTGTAAAAAAAAAATCTAAAAATGAAGAATTCCTATTTTGGATACACGGGAATGTAATAACCCCAAAATAGGAAATTTGATTGACATTGCAGCCCTCCTTATTCTAGAGTGCAACGATATATTGGTGAGACCACAACTCACACAGCCAAAGAGTGAGAAAGTACAAAAGAGAAATAATAGTTTGTTTGGGCCTTTGGAGATAGGAAGAAAGACAGCGAAACAGAAAGTATGAGAAATAGGTTGGCGAGAGGAGAGAGGAAGATGAAAAAGGGGAGGGAGAGAAGGAGTCGGCTGAAGGAAGGAATAAATGAAGGTAGAAAGGAGGGAAGGGAGGACAGAGTGTTTGGGGAACCAGAGGAAGTGATAAGTTGAGTACAGCCAGACAGCCTAAATCCTCATCTCAATCAATCACATTTTCCCTTCCTCTCCTCTCAGTTTGTCTTATTGATTTCTTGTTTCTGCCAGAGTCCTGAAAGGCCGACTCAAATGACTACTCAGAGTTTTTGGGGCTCCATCTCCCAGTGAAAACTACTATTTGGTAATTTGTTCTCACAGCTATATAAGGGAAATGAAGGGATCACTAAGGTCTTATTCAGAAAAGGATATAGCAGCCAATTCTCCTACAAATTTACGAATTCCTTTCATATAAACTACTACTTTACATTTATCCATTATGTTTTGGGAGAAACTAGCGCTGATTACACTGAGGGCCACTTCAGGAAATAGTGTGGCATTTATCAGAGGTATTTTAAGTCTTTTAGGGCAAGTCCAAGTCAAGTCACAAGTCTTCATAAGCACATTGTCAAGATGCAAACCTTTTATGCCTCTGAATGTTGAACATTTTAATAAAATGGCCTTTGAACATTTTACTTTCAAAGCTAAAGCTTTATAGTGTTATTTACATAGTTGAAACAAGTCCTTTCAGTGCATAAGCTAATTATTAAAAATTCACATGTATGGATTTTTATTGCTCCAGGATTATACCAGGTGAAAACTTGTTTTTCCTCAGTTTAGTAAATCAGGTCTCACAGCAGTCAAGTCTCAAGTCCAAATTTTTGTCCAATCGAGTCAAAGTGTCTCACGTGCACAGCTCTGATGTGGATATAGTACAATTAAAAGTAAGGATGAGGAGGTTGAAGTGAAGAAAGTGTTTGTCTATAGCACTAGTTGCAACATTTCATGCACTTCTTCAAGCAAGTAGCCATCCTAACATTTTTAACATAAAACCACGACCAAGCTCTTTCCCTAACCCTAATCAAGTACAGTAGTTTTAGCTGACCAACCTTAAAGGTTGAAACGTGGTTCTTGGGTTTGCATGTAGGTGAACGTGCACGCGGGTTATTCAGAGATGTTCGTGTTCTGCGGTGTGCATGTCAGCTCTTCTGCAAGCCTCTGCAACCTACGGATACCCATAACACCCTTCTCTGTGTAGGTTTGCAGAGGCGTTTATGTGTATGTTCGCAGGAAGCATGAAGCTGTCATGCACAGATCACGTGAAAGCAATGACAGGGAGAACTTCATCCAGGTAACCTTAATTTTTCACTTAAATATTAAATGCAAAATTGTTGCACATGAACAGATATGCGTATGAATCTGTAGGAAACACAGCCAATGTATGCAATACACATGCACCTCTCCACCCACACAATACTAGCGTCTGACTCACGTTTGCGAAAATTAAAGAGGTGGTTTACTGGACCATTCTCTCTCTGTCCCCTGCCTTGTGTCTCTACCACACTAACACACACACACACACACACATACTTAGAGTACAGTACATACATACAATGACTGCTCTTGGGTACTAAAAGTAGGTGAGTCACCCTATGCAGAGGCAATTAAAATCTATGTCACAGCGTGATGTCATTATAGCTGCCATTCACACAGACACTGACACTGAGTTATGTGCCTTTTAAAGATCAACATTTCTGGAAACATGCTCAGGGGTTACTTCTGGAGTCTGTTTGAGTCTGTGTGCGGCGTGGGAGATGACAGATCACTGGTAATCAGTAGTCATATACATCAAACAAACACTCTCCCTTCAAGCCATTTACAGCTATGTTTTGTTTGTTGTTGCTATGAGAGAGACTGTTATATTTTTCTGCCATTTTTGCAAATCTTATTTCCATAGTACTTGTTATCTATTGGCGATGAGAGTGTGTTTGCAGATGCTTCGGTGAGTGACACGGCGGCAACTTCTTTGGTAGCTCAAATAGATAATCCAAGTGTTGCAGTCAAAACCACCTAAATTAAGACAGAGGAAAGGCAAAGGAATTTAAGGTACAAGTTGGTCGTGTTTGTAAAACACCAGTCACTTTCAGTGCTGCCTCACAAGATGGTTTCAAAGGACACAGACAAAAGCCAACACTCTTGAAAATGGAACATGATGGCAATACAATTGTGGACTCAACACATCTCCAAAAAAAATAAATCCTACATCCTGAGGTCAGAGTCAACATTGAGTAAAATGCTTATAGACCAAGACAAGTCCTTTCACACCTGTAGTTTGGTTCATTTGGACCCAACCAAAGACAAAAATGATAGCATGTTGCCTCTTAGTACGAAGCCCCTATGGACTGACAGCTATACAAGGACGACACACCTCTGTATTAACTCCTCTTCACTTTCTGATTGGTCAGGGAAAATCCCCATTCCCACGTGGTCAAGCACATGCGTGTTACCATGGTTACTAAATGACCTTGTATATACACAGCATAAACAGATCACTTGTAAGATCACTTCCTTGGCAGTTTAAGGCCAGAAGATGGATTTAATAGTAGGTTTTCTTTTGAATTTATGCTAACATCACATATCTGTCATCATAAATTCCTGTGGTTGGTCCATTTTTCTTTCACACAGTCACACACTGTCAGTGTGATTGACAGCTATCACACCAGCCCAAATGCACTGAACCAAAAGGGCAAATGCATCAGTTAGCTTGAACAGAACCAAACAGGTTAGGTGTGAAAGCTCCCTGAGACCATCAAAAATATGGTCTTGACCAGTCTAGAGTACTACAACAGTAACAACAGCCGTTTTAAGACACTTTTATAACTTGAGCTTACCACTATCCTTAATGGAAAAAGGAAGAGGACACAAACTTTGTTTTTTCCACTCAGCTTATCTTGTTTTTTGGGCAGCGCTATGATGCAACAAATACAAATTGTCTCTCCATTGACATTTCTGTCAGTCTGCTACTGTTTCAACAGGGCAAACAGAATAATTAAATTAGTATGTCTAATTGCATTTGGTGGCTCAGCTTTGGGAATATCAAATCAAATTAGGATACTCTTCTTTTTCCATGGCACACGGTTTGCCTTAAGCTATGCTTTTTAGGATCTGTCTTTTGTCTTTGTCTCTATCTTTCTCAACGTCCCTTCCAGCTGTAATACGCCATCACTTTGTAGTCTACCCTCTTCTCTCTCTCTCTCATCATCCACCCACACTTTTTTTCTTTTCTTTCCATTTTTGCATCTCAGTCTTTTAATTTTCTTTTTTTTTTCACTTCTGCTTCCCCATCTCGCAACTTTTCAGCTCCAACTCTAAAAAGTTTTTTTCTCTTAAACTCTGTGGCAACTGATAATGTAATACCTTGACCCTCTAAATGGGAGAAAAATAAATAAAAGCTGTTAATCCAATAAACAGTCAGTTAATGAAATAACAAATTATGATTAATAGTGTTTTTTTGTTGCCTGTTGATGATGTAATTGGCAGTTTTAAGCATATTCAATATATTTAAACCCATTTTCTTATTAAAATGTTAGTGTTATTACATTTTCCCATTAAGAAGGACATCATATTACATTTTGACAAGTTAGCACATTTTCCAGCAGGTATTACGGTACCACTTCATTTGACTTTACTTCACTTTTCTGTCTCTCTCATTTCCTCCTCTTCCTCTGTTCTCTCCTCTTTCTCCTCGTCGTCTTCCTCCTCCCCATGCATCCTTCTGTCTGTCCTGTGAAAAAACATAAGCCTGTCTTTCAGTCTTCGAGTCAGTCTTTGTTCTGTCAGAAGCTATCCCAGAGATAAGTGTGACTGATCGCTGCAGGCCCAGCTAGGCAGACAGTGTATAATTGAGTGATAGGGACTAATGTAAGTGAATGGCTTAGGGCCGACTGTGATCCACAGCAGCAGCAGAAGCTCAGGCACTGAGGGAGGCTTGCTGTTAGGCCCTCGGTAATACTAGCAACAACAGCATCCAGATTACAATCTGGTGACTACCTGGCTGTGGGTGTGTGTGTGTGTGTGTGTGGCTCAGGTTATCTTCTTTTTGTCTTCTTTCCATCCTGAGTCTCTTTTCTTCTCTGTTTCGTAGCTCCACTACTTTCATTTCTATTCCCTCCACACACCTTTTCTCATCTCTCTCTCCTCTCTCTCTTTCTCTCTTTTCATCTGTCTCCCTCCCTCCCCTCTCTCCCTGTTATCTTAGCTCTTTAATTAACATGACATGCTGTGAAGTGAGATGCTAAATAATGCAGGCTTTTCCAGTGACATTGAATCAGCCAGAGTGATTAGTGGCCATACACAACACACACACAGGCACACACCAAGACTGATTCCCTTTTTTTTTAATCAGTGATCTACCTTTTAACATAAGATATAAAAATGTGGCTTGATTAGACAAATATGCACATGAATGCTTTGTTGAGAACAGAGTATAAAACCAGAATGCATTTTAAATGGCATTAGTATCTAGGTTACAGTACAAAATAGTTGTAGGGGTTGTGGTAGTGTTAGTATTGTTTTCTAAAATGAGCAAAAAAGTAGTTTAGTTAACAAGCTTCAGTTAACAAAGAATAACTTAAATACAACTAAAGTAAAATTAACACTCAACAAAAAGAAAACTAAGAAAATCAAAAATAAAAGATGGTAATGGCCCCTTGAAAACTAAAATTTAAACATAACTGAGATTTAATATCCAAAACTAAATAAAAGTAAAACACAAAACTAAAACTGTCATTTCCCTTGGTTGTGGATAGATACACAAGGTGCCTGAAAATAATGCCTTTTCATACTGTATTGCTGAGTTCCCATATCTGTAGTAGTGTAAATCACAGTGCAGAGGACTTAATTTGTGCAGGGAGAGAACTAGGTTATCCCAAAGCAATTGTTTCAGACCAAAGTGGAAAATCCAGTGTGGGTTTAGTTGTTTGCTGCCTTGGCTGCAGGGATGCTAAGAGCTCTGGGTTCCAGCGTTCTTCTACCCCTACCCCCCTTGTCTTTTTTTAATCAGATGGCTTGTTCAGGAGTGGAGGGGATTAAGACTGCTGCTGCTGCTGCTTCTGCTGATGACTCTGTCCAGTTTTGGAAAGTCCACAAACACATGCACGTACACACAACACAGGAACACGCAGCAGCAAGCATGCACATGCATATACACGCACACACACTTATATGCCAGCAATTCAGCACAAGCACAGGCAGTCACTGGTAATATACACATGCATGCACATACAGAGGCATCAACATATGCATGAGCTAGCCCATATGCATGCACATACAGTGCAGACCTACACATTCATTAAAGCAGAAATGCACATTACACATTTAAACCTCGTCTCTCTCTCTCTCTCTTTTGCCTCCGCTCACTTTCAGCATCTCTCAACACTGTCAGTTTCTGGACAGCAGCAGTGATGTGCCATGTCTCATTGTGTCATGTGATTTGAGCTGTGAGATTTTTGACACACAGACTGACGCCTGTCTCTTCTAATGCCAGACACTCACACCAGATGCTGCAGATGGCAGAGAAACAGACAGACAGAGGGACAGAGAGAGAGTAAAAATCTGACTGAAAGGAGAAAGAAAGTTGCTGGAGAGAGCTTAATAGTAAAAAAATAGCAAAAGACAAGATGAATGAGAAGGAAGGGAAAGGGGAGTTAAAGAGAAAGGAAACAAATATTTAGAATTGGAAACTGCAAAAATGTGAAAGTAACAGATGTGGGAAATAGGACAAAGATAGGAGAGGGAAAGGACTAGAGGGAGACAGAGAGAGTCTAAGAAAGGAAGAGAGCTAAGGATGAAAGGATAGAGACATTGAGCTGTATGTTGACCCAACACTGTGCAACATAGCCAGCAGATAACACCAGTCAGTCTCCTCCCACTTTAATCTCCCCGTCATCCATCCATCCCTCGCTCCATCCTTCCACCCCTCCATCTTAAAGCCATTCATTCCTTTTCATCAATCTGAAATCATGCCGTTTCTGACGTACATTCAGAAGAGTGGTATTGAAGTGTACTCTGCTTTGTAGATTGTATAACAGGGATAAAAACTAAAGCAGAAAAAATTGAGTCTGTTGCTTACTGGGGAGATAAAAAAATTAACTTTAGAAGCCGACTGATGTTTTAATGCTAAATGTTTGCCATAAGTTGAAATTCATCAGCTACTTTGTGAACTCTCTCACACGCACACACCAAAACACACCTCCGGCGATGAGTGTATGGTCCTAATGAAGTGAGAAGAGGAGAGGCAGCTGCATAACTGGAGTGTAAGGCCTAGAGGGAACTCACGCACTTCAAGTCTGTGTGTGTTGGTGTGTGTTGGTACTATATAATATCTGAAACTTTCTTAATTTGGACTAATGACTGCATTTTCTTTTTACCTTCTCTTCTTTCGTTCTCTGTTTCTCTCTCCAGGTTGTGAGGGCCTGTTTCTATCGTCCTGTTGTACAGTGAGGCAGTGAGCTCACGGTGGATACAGCATGCATGTGTCGACATATACCATGATGCACTCTGCCAGTCCAGGCCTGCTCCTCCTCAGCTTCCTCTTCCTCGCTGATGCCGACTGTGAGTCCTTTCACACTCAGACCCATATATTTATAGTCTCACATTTAGCAGTGGGAATGACCTGATTTTCTCTTACAAACCACTCCACTCCGGATGTCACATCACTGCTGTGTGAGTGTGTGTGTGTGTGTGTTTGTCTGTCTGTGTGTGAGTGTGTACAAGTGTGTGTTGGGTAGCAGGTTTGATATGAGGCCAGCTGTTTTTGTCCATCCCAGTATTACTTGGCATGGATAGATAGACCACATATGGCAAATCAGATAATTTCCCCACTGCTTGTGTGATTGTGTTCATACCATTTGTGCTTGTGTGTGTGATCCCTGATTGTGGCTAGTCCGATTTCTCAGTGAGTAAATTCACATGCACATTATTCTGGTTATGAGTCATGTCCTGGTTTTAATTACAGCTGCAACTACAGATTATTTTCATTATTGATGAATCTGTCCATTATGTTCTCGATTAATTTGTTTGGTTTGTAAAATGTCAGAAAAAAATGAATAAGATCCACCACCACCACAAGAGGCTAAGGTGACGTCTTCAAATTGCTTGTTTTGTCCAAACAGTCCAAAACTCCAAGATATTCAGTTTAATATCATATCAGAAAACTGGACTTTGGACGCTGGAAGCTTTGCATTTCTGCCATGTATGCATAAAACAAACAATTAATTGATTATCAAAATAGTTAAATTTTTTTGTCAATTGATTAATCAACTAATTGTTTCAGCCCCAGTTTTAATCATATTTGGGATATGATGTTTACATGGAACATAACATAATGTCACCTGATTATTCATCTCCATGTGTATGCATTGAGTTTAAAAAGTACATTTTTTTGATTAAGCCAGAAAAATTAAAAACATGCAAATACTCTAACTCAGCCACAAATCCCCTATACCCCAGTAGAACACAACCGCCTGTATATGTGAATCTAACATTATCAAGTTTTCTGATCATCTGTGTCTGTCAAGCATGTTTTTTTCTTTTAATGACTGACTTCATTCACTTGTGTTTCTGGCTTTCTGGACACATCTTCCATTCCATCTTATCACCCATCTTAATGGAAGACAACTGTCATTTTATCCCCCATTTAACCAGTACCAGACTTTTTTCAGCATGTAGACCATCACTACATTGTTAATCATATATTTTTATTTTTATTGCTAACTACCACATGACTCAAGTTGAAGACACACCTACAGTACACAGAAAGCAGACAATGATGAGACACTTGAATAAGTTGTTTACATGCAAAAGTTTCTTATGTAATTAACCAGCTACCACAATCAGCTTTCTCAAAACCTATAGATAAGAGCTTATCCAAGTTTCTGAAAACAGGAAATGATTTTTACAAACAAGCAAACAGATGAATGAGATATTCCAAAAACCTGATCGAATATTTGTAAACCAGCACAGTCTGTTTGTTGGAAGGAAAATGCAGCATAGCTCCAAGCTTGTGAACATATATGATCACCACCCTGTAACAGACACACACGCATACATACAAGCCTATTTACGTAAGTATAGGCTTGAGGCAGCCATTCCTGTCCTGCAATGTTTTAAAAGTCACACAGAGCCCAGTAAAAGCACACACATCCACAAACCATTCTTGTTTTCTTTTCAGCCTCCTGCCCTCTTGTCCCCTGTGTAAGTCCCAGGGTCGGCCAGTAAAGGCCCAGTCATCCATCAAACCGATGATGCTCCTAGACTTCCTCTATGATGGTTAGGGGAGCAGCACAGACACAGCAAGGGTGGAAAGGATTCATACTTTGTCTCCTCTGTCTATATTTTTCTTTTCCCCCTGCCCTTGTCTCATTCGCTGTGACTTTCTCCATTGCTCTTTTCCAGCTCTCTCTCTCTCTGCCTCTTCTCAGCACATCCATATAATTTGGTGAGAAAGGAGGGACAGAGGGCTGGAGGGGGGAAAAGGGAGGAAAGGCTGTTCTTTTCCCTTTTTATCTCATTGTGTATGACATACAATGCCTCTTTTAATATCAACAGTGGGGACTCAGAGATTTGAATGTTGAGAATTCATACAGAGGCTGCTGGGACACTGACATCTTTGGTGCTCGTCTCGTGTCAACATGTTTTGAAATGTTAAACGCACTCTGAAATATTGCTTTCAGTTGTGCTTATCTTCACTCAAACTTGGTGCCAAATGAATGGAGTACATTTTAAGTATAATAGGGTTTTACAGAATAGAGGCCACTCTATGTCTGGACAGTGGCATAATTTTTTATTAAACTTTAGAAACACCTTCAACACTCAAAGAGACGAGAGTTGCCTAATTTGCAGGCCTAATCAGTGACAACAAACACAATCCTAGGTTCCTATTTATTAACATTGACCAGCTTGTAAACGTTCATCCTGCTCTATCTAACTCTTCCCCATTATACTGTGAAATTTTGTCATCCTTTGTTGACAAAATCAATAACATCCGATCCAATTTTAATAATGCTACTGTTTCCTCTGATTCATCAGTCTACTGTCCTACTCTCTTGTTCTCCCTTATCTCTCTATATAATGTTTTTGACACTGTATCCCATATACGCCTGTCCTCTTACCCTGTAGATGTAATCTCCCCTTGATCCAACCCAACCAAATATCTACAGACCTATTTCAAAACTACCATTAATTTGCAAAATTCTTGAAAAAAATCATTGCACAGCAGCTCCTTGAGGTAATTGAAGAACACAATATTTTCAATAAATTCCAATCCGGCTTTCACTAAGAGTGACAAATGACATCCTCATGCAGGCTGACAATGGCGAACATTCTATCTTGGTCCTGCTTGACTTAACTGCTGCTTTCGATACTATTGACCACTCCATCCTGGTTGAACGTCTAAATAAGTGGGTTTGTATCTCAGGCTCTACTCTCAACTGGCTCTCGTCCTATTTGACAAACAGGAAGTTTCAGGTTGTCATAAACAACTTTGTGTCCTCAGCTGCCCCTATACTCTGTGGAGTTCCGCAGGGTTCAATCCTTGGTCCCATCCTTTTCTCACTCTATATGTTATCTTTAGTCAACCTGGTTAGCCAGTTCAATTGCATTGCCCACCACTGCTATGCTGATGACATGCAGCTGTATTTTCAGTAAAACCACAAGATCTGGGTAATATTGGTCCTAACAAGTTTGTCTCTGATGTGAAACCCTGTATTGGCCTTCTGGCCACCAATGTTAAACCTGGGTGTAATCTTTGATCAAAACCTGAACTTTGACTCTCACATAAACAAGATTCTGCAAACCTGCTTCTTCCAGCTCTGGAACATTGCAAAAATCAAATCATTGCTGTCAACCAGAGATCTTGAATTACTAATCCATTCCCTTATTTTTTCACGTCTATTGCAATGCTCTTTTCTCCTGTCTCAGTAGCCTTTTCCGAACTTTGTCTGCAGTCTCTCATGCCGTTAGGGCCCCATCTCTCTGGAACTGTCTCCCCCCTCTATTAGAACAACTGAGTCTGTAATCAGCTTTAAAAAACTTCTCAAAACCCATTTTTACCAACTTGCCTTCCCTGCAACAGGACTGTAATTAATATTTTTTTCTGTATATTGCTATATATGCATGTTGTTTATTTTTCTGTATCTATGTCTTGTGCAGCACTTTCTAACTTTGTTTTAAAAGGTGCCATATAAATAAAATTGTACTTGCTTACTTAATTACATGCTTGCTACACAAGTTACACCCATATACACACTGGTGGACTGAGAGTATTAAGATGCAATCAGATGGAACAGTATCCTATGTGCATAGTTGGAAACCTTGCATGACACTGTGTCATGTCCTGTTCTGCTTCTTAGTTTTGGTTTTCCTTAGTTTCATGTTTTCTATCTATGTTTCCTGTTTTATTTTGAAATATTCTCCTTCTCTCATGTGTCTTGTAGTTTTGCTTCCTGTCTTTGATTGTTTGCCTTGCCCTGATTGGTTTCACCTGTGTCTCGTTTTCTCCCCTCACTTGAGTGTATTTAAGTCTGTGTGTTCGGTGCCAGTTCGTCTCCGTACATTGTGTCAAGCATTCCATCTTCCCCAGTGTTTCTTGGATTTTCTGCTTGTTTATTGGACTACATTTACTGGTTTCGACCCTTGTCTCCCTGACCATCCCTGTCAGCCATTTCTATATTGTCTTTTTATTAAATCGTTGAACTATGCCAGCTCTGTCCCCATGCCTGGCCATTATGGACCTAGTAGACACTATTTCTAATGAACTTTTTGAGTTAATTTGTGACCTGGAGTGCCTTGGGGATATGTGGAGGAAGGCGGTTGGGGATTATCAGAGAAGCAATCTGTGCTCTGGCTAAGGGGAAATTGTCCTCTGCCTAGGCTGTGGGACTCAGTTCCCAAGTTCCTCACAGACTTCCTCTGTACCCCCAAGCCTCAGCCCGAGGTCCTCAGTCCTCCACCAACCAGCTATCTGACAACTCCAGTTCCTGAGCCTGCTAGCCTTCAGCACACTAGCCTCTAACCTTCACCCCTGCCTGCTTGCATCCAGCTTCCTGTCTGCACCTCAGCCTGCTAGCCCCCAGCCTGCACTTAAGTCTGCTTGCAGCCAGCCTTCGCTCTGGCCTGCTAGCAGCCAGCCTTCGCTCCGGCCTGCACTCCAGTCATTTAGCCTCTCCGCTGCCCAGATCATTATGAATCTGCTGAGCTGCAGCAGCCTCCTGAATCTCCTGAGCTGCATCACCCTCCTGTCCCTGTGGAGATGCAGCTGAATCCAGCCCCTGAGCTGCTGCAATCTCCTGTTTCTTTGGAGCTGCAGCAATCACCACTTCCTGAGATGCAATTTCCTGTTTCTGCTGAGCTGCTACTGCTTCCTGTGCTGCAGCCATCCGCTGAGGCTGACCTGCAGCAGTCTTCGGCTCCTGCTGAGCCTCTGCAGTCTCCTGTTGCAAGCTGTATTTGTTGTCTGTTCCGGTGCTGCAGCAGCCTTATGAATCCCCTGAGCTGCAGTAATCACCTGTTCCTGAGCTGATGCAGTCTCCAGTTTCTGCGGAGCCACAGCAATCTCTTGATTCCCCCGAGCTGCAGCAATGTTCTGCAACCCTGCCGCCGGCCTCCAGTTCTGCAACCCTGCCGCCAGCCTCCTGCTCAGATCTCCAGTTGTTACACTCCGGTCTTGATCTCCGGCCATGTCGCCGGCCTCCAGAGGGGCTTCGCCTTGCCGCTGGCCTCCAGATGTCTTTGCCCTGCCTCCAGGCCTCCTGCCTGAGGTCCCCAGCCCCTTCTCTGTCCTTTCCTTGAGCCGTCCACCTGAGGCCTTGAGCTACACACCTGTCCCGCCCTTGGGCCGTCTGCCTGATGTCCCTTGCACTGCCTTTGTCTAGCCCCCAGGTCTCCTGGTCCTGACTCTGGATTTCCTGCCTCCTCCTTTGGAATTGGTTGCCTGATTTGGACTATCTTTACTGGTTTCGACCCTTGCCTGCCTGACCATCCCTGTAAGCTTTTTGTATATTGTCTTTTTATTAAATCATTGAACTATACCAGCTCTGTCTCCATGCCTGTGTGTGGGTCCAACCCCTGTATTTCCTGTGTCTCCTGCTTGACACCTAAATGTGTCACACTGCACCTTATGTGCATTCTGCACACAAGCGCTGGTGTAACAATACAAGCAGTGCACTGAGCTTTGCGTGTTTTTTCTCCCTCTTTCTCTCTGCCTCTCTCTCACCACCATTTTTGTTTCTCAGTGTGTTTGTGTGCGCGTGCATGCATATGACATCTATCTGGTGGATTAAGAGTAATGCCCTGATCCTGTCGCAAACTGGGCCACTGCTCAATGTACGCAGTGAGATGCCCTGTGCAAGAAACTGCATCCCTCTGCATTCAGGGCGACAGGAAACAATGCAACAACAGGGTTCTTTCTGCTGACCCCCATTTGCCCCAAAACCAACAAGCTGTTGTCTTTCCCTTGCAGCTTGGATGTAACAATAAAAATTCCAGCTGAAATAAAGCTCCTTGTGTGTGCGTGCAACAGAACACAACAAAACAGCTCCTTTTTCAGAGGCTACAATCGGAAGCAATGCTGAGTTGCAACCTAATGCTTTAGTAAGCAGACTGTACACTTTGAAACCAAGAGTGGTTTAGGATTCTGCCTAGGGAGGCTCTTGGTAATGTGAAACTCTTTAGCCTCAGTTTGCATCACATCATTTATGTGTTGTAAAAGCTGTGCATTTCCAATGTATTTTTTTCCCCCACATAGGTTAATGGGGGGGGGGGGCATCAATAAAAACTCAACCAGTTTTTTTCAGTTACTGAAAAAATTACATTTTCATGCATGACATGTTAGGCCTGAGTACAACATTGGAAACACAGAACTTGCTCATGTGGTGACTGATTGACCTGTCAACATTTGACCATATTGTCAGCAGAGTAGTTGGGTCAATCTTCCACAATGACAGCACCGCTATTTTTGCTTACTTTGGAAGCCCTGAAGCGTGGAACTGATCACCAAGTGCACCAAGGAGCTGCCTTTGGTTACCTGCAACTATTTCATTCAGCTTTCCCTCAGATTCTAAATTCAAGGGTCTAAGCTGCTATAAAAAGCAACATGTTCTTCCAAAACACATGGCAGGCTCATTTTTTGTGAAGTCCACGACTCTGGTTTTTAATTTTGTTTTCAGTTTAGATTTTACTTTTCATATTACATCAGCCAATTTTTCATTTTAAAAAAAAGTCAGTGTTTAGTTTTAGTATAATTAGGGACAGTTAAATTGTGCAGTGTACCCTCTGATAAACCCCATACCTGCACACAACGCTATACACAAAGTATAGCTTCTATTTCATATCCGATGCATTTGATATACTTTGCAAGGATACAGTAGATGGTGTAGTATGCTGTACAGATTGTAATGCCCTTCGAGGCAATTTGTGATGAGTGATTTTTGGTCTATATAAATAAAACTGACTTGACTTTTGATCCATTGGGGGAAAATTGGCACCACTCTTTGGTAAGAAGCTGTAATACTGTACATGTGTATCAAATATTTATGAGCTCAGTCATATCATTGAGGGTTTGTATTTAGTGGCACATGCATGTGTGTCCCTGTGAGTATGTTTGTCGTTGTCTGTTTTATATGTACATGTATGCAAGCACATGTAGTGCTTAGAGTAGACAAGAGATTAGATTGCAATAAGTATCTAGTTTCGTGCAAGCTTCATGACTGCTTGTTGCCAATGGATGAGGTACCGTCAGGATTCACTGGCATGAGATGAAGAGGCAGGGTCAAAAAGGTTAAAGGTTTCTGCCCCGGGGGATTAGTTAACGGTGTGAAACAGAATCAGTTATTCAGTCAGAAGCAGTTATTTTCTTAGATGGATTGTGTTTGTTTTCTGTGATTGGTATTGCCTGACTCACTGAAAGTGCAAAGAAAAGGCAAGATCTGGGTTGACATTATTGCCCATAACCACAGTACAAAATGTCAACATCTGCTCTTGGCAGTTTAGACCGTGATGGAAGCACTGGGTGATTTCTCCTGTGGACTGGGAAGTGATGATCAAATGACCAAAAGGCCTACAGTGTTACACTGGTCAACATACTTGTCAAGTCTTTAGAGATCATTTCAGTATTTTCTTTTCCTATCACTTAATTGTTTATAGTGACAGTTTTTACCACAAGTACAGATACTTTAAAAAGTGGTCTTGTATATAACAGCATAGAAAGCTCATTTAGAGGTCTCTAGAGGAATACCTCTATGCTAATTTTCTTTAATGCAGAGAGTTCATTTAGATGAGCAGATTGATACAAGTTTCATATCTGTCCATTCAATATAAAGCTGCCGCCAGCTGCCGATTAGCTTAGCATAAAGATTGGGGGGGAAAAAAGCTAACCTGGCTCTGTCCAAAGGCAACAAAATCCACCTATCTGCACCACAAAAACTCACTAATTAACATGTTATATCTTGTTTGTTTAAACTCTACAAAAACTAAAACTAAACAGCATTTAAATTTTTTCGGGTAGGTTCCACTGGTTGTACGGTTGTCCTGATAGTCTGGCACATAACCCTCCATAAAGCCACAAAGTATTGTTATCACACTATGGTTTTTGTAAGGATCAAACAAATGAGATATAACGTGTGAGCTTTAGTGGTGCAGGAGGAGACAAAAAGACAATATTTGCACAGCTTTTATTAAAAAAGGAGGGGGGTAGCGGATTCAACTTTTCCTAATGCTGGGGTCATGCCAGGAAATGTCATCAAATCTAATGTTTTTCTCTGCTGTTAAACTAATAAGCGGGTAATTTTTCACCCAGTCACACAGTGTTTATTAAAAATAAGAGAAATGAAATCTGCTGTGACACTGTAGAAAAGACTACAGTGATGCTAAGTATGGAATACAAGAAATGAGCATAACTCAATGCACTGAAATTGTCCTTTAATTTCTTTATTTTTAATTAACATGCCACTTATCAACAAAACAAATTTCCGTCATTATCTAAATAATTCATGATATATTTTCTGGAATAATTTATTGTATTAAAATTCAGCTCTAGTGATGATGTGCCAGCTCATGCTCATCCGGAATATGACAAGCCTTAAAAATTAAAAGCCTAATTTAAATGCTTGACAACCTCTTTCCATCAACTCCAGTGCAAATATTTCTCCATAGAAGGTGACAGAAATGGGTCACATTTAGAACATTTTCAGAAGTAACATACACACAAAATGAAAATGCCAATCAGTTATGCTATTATTGTCGTAGGGCGAGGTGCTATAGGCAGGTATGTGGACCCAAAAGCAGATGACAAGGAAGCAGTCTCAGGGTGAAGTAGCCGGATAACTACTGTGTTTATTGTTGGGTGGAATGCAGGCATGTACAGGCAGAGGTGAAAGCAGGGGAGTGATTCCAAGGTGGAAAACACAGTTCACAAAGGAGCAGGCAAAATCCAAAATCCAAACAAGGTCGACAGGAGAACAAAGAATCCAAGATAAACTTACAGTCAAGGCTTGGCAGGAACAACACCATGTGTACCACAATGATCCGACACTGAACAAAGAAAAGACCAAGACTAAATACCCTAGGGGAGGTGATATAACAAGACACAGGTGCCAACAATCAAGGGAGGGCCAACAATCAAAACTGGAGGGAAAAAACACAGACAGGAAGTAAAAACACAAGACACACAAGGGAAAGAGAATACTACAAAATAAACCAGGAAGTGACAACACCAAAACTACAACAATTATTTTAAATGTTTACAGCCAGTACTGGCTTTGGGAGTACCCTACTGTTACTATTCTGGGTAGAAGGCACAAAATATACCTTCAAATCAGTAGTCTCATGCTTGTTGTAGCACAATGACCCTTTGGAATAAGTTCTACATTGTTATTTATGAAAGTAAATCCATGAGTGAGGCGGATAAGGCTGAGAGAAGGAAAGTCCATGTTGGTGAGAAAGAGAATGAAGCAGTTTTGCTGCCGAAGCTTCTCAGTGTGCTGCATCGCTGGCCCACAGCAGTGAGGCTATTAGCAGCAAGCATAGCTGTGCGCCCATCTGTGAGTAACAGAATCTGACCAGCGTTAGCTTAGCATTAGCTTAGCAGATGCACCCGTCTGTGAAGAGGCCTGGATAGCATCAGCTTAGCTCTAACTTAGCTAAGCAGTGGTCTGTGAGTAATGCGCTGTGACCAGCACTGAGAAAAACCCTCTGTTTATCTTTATGGGAAGCCAGCTCTGACCCAGTAAAGTTGTGTACCCAGTGGGTAGCCCATGTGTTTCTAATGACCTGTGTATAAAAGAAGACCCTTTTTGATTAATTCCTCCCCTTGTCTTTCTAACAAATTAACTCTGATTAACTCAGCACTAGCCAGACCCTGGGGCAGCTATGGTGGGTAAGTAGCATGCTAATTGGACATGCATTATTATCGGCAGTAAAAGTGTATTTTATCCTTTGCTATTGCATCAGAGTAAAAACGATATTGTTAAAGTGATGCTTGGTGACGTCAGCTGGAAGTTGTTCAAAAAACTGCATTCAAGTGACAAAGTGCAAGTCATAAGCACACAATTTTGTAATAGAAGAAAACAGTGTTACAAATAAATAATCTAATATTCCAGATTTGGTTGAGACACTGCTCAGATAGATGGACACTTAAACTTTGTGAAACTTGAATAACATCTTATCTTTAATGTGAAGTTTTATCAAAAGTTACAGCACTTAATTGTGTATAATAAAATTTTCTATGTTGAAATGGCCCATTTTACCAAATGTTTTCCAATTAGCACTTATGTGTGCTGCAGAAGGATGATAGCTGTCTCTCTGTTTATTGGCCCCAGCAATCCAATTTCATTTCCAGGACGAAAGGGAGCAGCTGATAATTTGATCTTAATGTGTCGGTTTGATGTTAATGTGTTTTAAGTTATGGTTCTGGCCAGTTGCCCACCCACTCTTGAGGCTGACTATCATGGCCCTGGCTCAGGCCTCGATATTGGCCTCGTTCCTCAACTTGTCTGACAAGCCTGCCTCAGTTCTCATTTGGGGAGTCATCAGCTAACCGCCCACCACCACATACAACACTATGCAGCTGGATCTTTCCCTGGCAAGGACTGTAAATTACTCATTACATGCCTAACCATCAACCTGAGCACACACATACAAACACAGGAAAATGTGAGGCGCAGGCACAGATGCATGGCAAGTTGGACCAACATCCAGAGCAGCCTCTTCAGATGTGATCAAAACTTCCAACACAGACACACAAATACTCACAAAAGCGATTCATGCTCATAAACACGTATCCACACAGACTCAGAAACACCCAGGATCATCTATGAGCATGGCCAAAGGGGATGCGCCTGATATCTATTTGATCAGGAAGCTCAATAACCATTTATCCCCTTCCTCCTCTGAGGGATGATCCACTATTCAACCTGTGAGCAGAAATAGCCAAGCATTCAACTCAAACACACACACACACACACACACAGGATTAGCTACCGTTAATGTCTGGGTTTCCCCATCTGCTCCTTTTAGCTAAAACTATACTAAAGCTTACTCATTCTAAATTCTTATGTGTGATTTCATACTTTGTTGGACATTGAGCATCTCATAGCTTCTCTTTTCCAGTATGTAACTTTGATACCTGCAGTATCAGACAGAGTGAATGCATTTTGTGCTGCTGAGTCCATTGCTTTTTGTTGATTTGCTTTGTTTGGATAGGCCTGTCTGGCTTTATGCTTTTTCGCATCAGATCAGCTAAATGATTGAGGGCGCACAAGATGATTGCAATATTTTGCAGAGTTTTGGAAAAGATTTGTGGGAGTTCCGATCACTCAGCACAGCACACCCCAAAATAAATGGCAGAAATGTCTTGTTTTATTATTATTTCACTTAGGGGACATTAATATTCAGAGAACAGAATCATTCAAATAAAATAAAACAAATCAAGGTTTTTCTCAAGGTTTCAAAATCTAAATTGTCTTCAAATGTGGGATCCCTAGGATAAAACACACATTCATAAATTTCAGTGTCATAAAAAAGTATGGGAGCCCCTTATTTATTGCACTTCCAAAGTTCTACTTTTACAACCTGAGACGTGCATCTTTCGTGGTTAGTTCCATCTGTTTTTTCTCCCAAATATGTACTTTTCATTCTTACATTTATATTTTCCCAATCTTAATACACTATATTCGTAAATCATCCTCCCTGAAGGTTTGTGCTAGCATCTGTTCTTACAAACTCCATCTCTCTCGCTGTGTCCCTCTAGGTTAAGACAGCATCTGCCAGCTACAGTATGTCCCTGTAGTCTCCTACAAAGCGTCATTAGCTTCATTTAGTCTTGCTATTTGTCTTTTCTGCTACTCCAGTGAACCCCCATCACCCCATTATGGTTTGCAGGTTCATTTAAGTGGAGTGTAACCAGAAATTATGTTGTACTTGTCATGGGTTACAAAATTAAAACAAAAACAAAAAAACAGTCCAGTAGTTGGAGGAGAAGCATAGCAGTGTCTGCCATCAGTCCAGTTTTTACCTGAATATTAGATGACTTGATAGCAATGACATTGGTATTTCTTTGATTTTAAATACCAAAAAGACATAAAGACATCTTTCACCATGGAATAAAAGATTATCACATGTCTTCAGCCGTGACTCGAAAGTGGTCCGGAGAGGGGAGTTGACTTTGTAATCCCTGCCATCTGTTGTGTAGATCGGATCCCACTGTATGGCGACCTTTATGTAGGCCACCCTCCATCCACCCCAAACACACACACACAAGAGGGTAAAGATTGACACTGTCTAATTCCATCTAAATCTCTCTCTGCGGACCCACTCAGTAGTTTCCCCTCTCTTCCATCTTGGGTCATATTAAGGGAAAAGAGGAAGGCTGTGAGGAGTGCCTGGCGACATGCACGAGCACCTGAGAGCCTGTGACTGCTGCAAAGTGTCCCCCCCCCAGAACAAGTTCTAGGGTGTGTCTTCTTTTTCATGTCATATCCATGAAATGATACTTGCGTAATAAACCTTCCCTCCCCTTGAAGTACCGCAAATATTGAAGTGCCCTTTTGAGCTTGAATCCTGCCCCCCTTCTTTGGCCCAAATGTCAACGCTTAATCCTACCAAAAACCCGATGATCTTGGCAAAAGACAGAACTGTTAGGATGTAGATAGAGAGCAGAGAAGAGGAATGAGGATTGAAAAGGGAGGAAAACAGGGAGGATGATTTTGGAGAAAAAGTAGTGGGGTGGGGGAAGAGAGAAGAGGGGAAAAGAGAATAAGGATGGGAGCCGATAAAGAGAGGGGAGGAGAGAATGAGAGAGAAGAGAAGAGAGAAGTGTGGAGCATAGGGTTGTATCACCCCCCCCCCCCATTGAGTCAGTCAATGTGACAGGAAGACTTATGTAACACCCCAGGAGATGGAGAAAGAGTAACAAGGAAGAGGATGAAAGAGGGAGCAGCTGTGAAGGGGGGGGGGGATTCAGTGGCAAAGAAAGAGGAGCGGGTAGAGAGATAAAGGGGCAAAATATGAGGAAGAGAGAACCTAAAACAATTAAACAGGAGATATATGAAGAGAGGGATTGGGGCTAGAGAGATGAAGAGAAGGGGGGAAAGATAAAAAAGCAATTGAAAGATCTACCGTGCCTTTTAGTATGGCTCTGCTGGCTTTACACTTTTCATTTGTTTTGTGGGGGAGAGATTAGCAAAAGGATTAAGAGAGCGATTCTCCCGTTCCTCATTCTCCCTCTCTCTTTCTCTCTCTCAGATATGCACACGCACATTTGCTCACTCACTCATGCATCATGCACACGAGTACAGTATAATGGCATGCATGTCAAAATTGTGTTCATGCAATGATTTACTGTACATAGCAAGGCTGCAACTAACCATTATTTTACTTCTTAGATGATTCTGTTAATCTGACAGCTATTTTTCTCATTAATCTATGAGTTGTTTACTATGCAGAATGTCAGAAAACAGTGCAAATTTACCATCACGATTTTCCCAACATGACATCTTCAAATTGCTTGTAAAACCACGCCACATTAAATCACATTAATCATCAATCGACTAATCATTTAATCAAGTAATCGTTTCGGCACTAAAACATATACTGTACATGAACTCACACAAGCACACTCTCCCATACACATATATGTGCACAGTTTGTGAAGCAAGGATGAAAGTAAGCAGACACAAAAATGCACACACACACACACACTCTCTCTCTCACACATGCACACACACACTGTTCTATTCAGTCACTGAGGTAGATTTGGCCGTAAGCCAGTGAGGTGTGGAGGTGATTGGGCAGCTTGGGGCTCTCGGACCATGTTTGCCAGTACATCTGGCTTGTTCTCTCTCGCTCTCACTCTCTTTATCTCACCCTCTCAGTCTCTCTCCCTCTCTCTTATACACCTCCTGCTCATCTTCCTCTCTCCCTCCATGACTGCTGTTCATGCTTTCTCTTCCTTACCCATTCTGCTCTCCATCTGTCTCTCTCACTCGTTCCCTTTATCTCACTCGCTCTTCTGTTCAGCTCTCGCCACTCTTTCAACACACACACACACTCTTTTTCTCTCCTTCTCTGAAAAGCTTAGCTTTTCTCCCTCTCTCCTTCCCTCCTTTTAAACAGCAAAAAGCAATTTCTCTCTCTTTGTCAGGGCGGTTGGCAGTAAGCCCTTAAGTAGGGATTTTCTGGTTTGGCTGGAATGCCATTAGGCGAGCTGGCGGTGACGTGCCGTGACTGACGTGCCGAATCTTTTTGATGTTGTGATGTCACAATCCAGCGGAGGCTGTGGTTATGATATTGTTGGCGTCCCCGGAATGAGGGGCTTTAGTGGTCATGTCAGGAGTAAGTCTTCATAAATCCTTTATGGCACAGAAATATTAAGCTTCTTTGGTGGTACAGGGACAGAGGGAAAAACATGGTGGAACGTGCATACACGTGTACAGAAAAAAAGATGCACACACAGACACAAAGCCACCTACATTCACGATTACGCTCAAAGACAGATATAGGTGCACATGTACTCTAAGAATTTGTTTCACACTGTAACACACAAAACCAGCCATAATGTTTAATGTTTTTTGAAACCATCCTAGTGGCTGCATCATTGTGCTTCCTCTTTTTCACTTCAAGTGCACACACACACTTTCCCCTTTCACACACTCTTGTTTTAGTACAACAGAGGTGATAAACATAAGTGTTACAGATGTGTGAATGACAGATTATAGTAGTATATTAAGTGGAAATCTGGTGCTTAAGTGCATTTAGAAAAACACAATAATCCTTTAGAGAATATATACATGTATTGTATTAGTATAGTAGTAATGATGATGTGAATGGTTGTCATTTTAAGAGCATTGTGTAACTGACCATAAAATCTTCTTCAAATCTCCTGTACTTATTGACATGTGCATGTGCATACACACACAAACAGCAACATTGGGAGTTAGAACTTGACTTGACTTTTTTTTAATTTTTTTTATTTTACATCTCTCCATACAGCACCCCCCAGATTTACACGCACCCCAGAAGACCAAACAGGAGTCCAGGGGGGAGTGGCCTCCTTTGTGTGCCAGGCCACAGGGGATCCACAGCCCAAGATTGTCTGGAACAAGAAAGGCAAAAAAGTCAGCAACCAGAGATTTGAGGTATGATGCTGAGATACTAATGAATGAAGTGTAACTTTGTGTCTTTTTTATGATAGTATTGACTTCTTCTCATGCTGAAATGCTGTAAACTGAAATGGGAATGGGTTAGCATTCCACAACAGGGCTACAACAGAGAGGTTCATTGGCTGTTTGGCGTGGCTCTGTAAAAAAGTGTCTGCAAAAAGCAGAATGATATAGATGATATTGTTATTGGTGTTAGTTAGTTAGTTTTTCTGTTTTTTTTAATAATACCTTTCTCACAGCAGACATTTTTGTCAGTCAAACATTTCACC
Organism: Siniperca chuatsi; assembly: GCF_020085105.1. Taxonomy (NCBI): domain Eukaryota; kingdom Metazoa; phylum Chordata; class Actinopteri; order Centrarchiformes; family Sinipercidae; genus Siniperca; species Siniperca chuatsi. The sequence continues at coordinate 17,290,976 of NC_058044.1, forward strand.
AAAACGCCGCCTGAATCAGTAGTCAAGTAAGTAATTTTTCAAGCACATATGACATACATTTCTTAGTCCGGCTTTTCAATTGTGAGGATTTTCTGCTTTTTTATTTAATGTAATAGTAAACTGAAAATCTTTAATTTTTTGACATTTTATATACCAAACAATTAATCAAGAAAATACTCCGCAGATTAATTAATAATGAAAATTATTCTTAGTTGAGAGATTAAATGGCTGCCTTGCATTTAGGTTAGCCAGGTTCAGAGCTCTGGTATTGGGCATGCTGACTCACTCGAATTGCCTAAATGGAATGGAGCCACCATTAATGTTATTAGTTACACCTTTGCTTTTCCTTTGATGACGAGTGCCTGCTGTGAGAATGGTGTATTGTTGGTACTGTGTATATATATATATTCTGGGAATACATGAACACCATGTATTACCAGTTTGCATATAAAGCCAAAATTGTACTGTTAAAGATTTGATCAGTTTACTTGCTTTTCTTCATTTGTACTCCAAAGATTATACAACTGTGTGAAATGCTATCTGCTCCAACTCTTTCATATGTCAGATGATGCCTTGGGCTACAGTATATGAGATTCTTATATGATCAGCCTTATTAGTTTCCCGAAGGCTCTAACCTTTGATTTATTTCTTCACCTCACAAGTCACTCTTAGATGGAGATGTTGAACCAGCCTCTCTCCTCCCCAGTCAGTGTCACCCTGAGCTCAGGGTGCTTTTCCACTTTAATAAGTCGACTTTCCTCCCAGGTTTAAGTTCATCTTGGTCTCTTCCTGTTTGTGATTAAATCACTTGGGGAGATATTTTATTTTTAATCCAATATATATAAACTCAGACTACCTGCTGTATATTTCTCTTTTCTGTCCTGTCGGTTAGGAGTTGTGGGATTTCTTTTTATTGGATTTCAGTCAGCAGAAACCTTCTCAGAATTCAGAATACAGATCTATTACATGCATGTATTAAACTTATGCAGGAGCATTTAAAATTTGCAATCCAGTATTTCTGAAGAATCTAAAGTTGTTACATATCCTAAATATGAAAAGGACATGAGAGATAATCAAGGACAATTCTTAACTAACCCTTCTCTCCATTCTTTCAATTTAGTCAAATTTTTAATCAGTGGAGTGCTTGTCTGGTGCTACCTGAAAACTATTATAATGTGTGTAGTGATTGATGCTAGACTGTGGATCTAGGTATACCTTATGGCTAAGGATTAAACCATACTATTGCTCTCAGACTCCCCAGGCTATGCCCCCTCAGCTTCCCTCAGCAAATTAAAAACTGGGAAAAGGCCTTTTATCTCTGAAAATAACAGACATTGAACACCAGTCAGGATCCAATGCTTCAGCTGAATATTTAAACAAGCCTGCCATTACTGTATCTGTAGCACAGTGCAGAAGAAGCAGCGTAGGGGTTTTTGGCACAACTTCACCTACTTCCAAGGTGCATGGAGAAGGGAAAAATACTAAAGAGGCCAAAACTCAAGCAACACTTGTAGTATATAGAACAACTTTAATCTTAGACCAACGTGTTTCATCATGTGGACTTCATCAGGGTCATCATGGAACACATGGAACAAACAACATTTAAATAGAGTAGGTATGGAGCAGAAAAAAAACAATTCAAAAGGGTAAAAAGTATGAAAGACAACCAATCATATACATCCACGCACATATCAGCCAATGGGGCACCTCCAGAGGTGGGTTGGCTATATGATCATGTGGCTACAGGTCAATTGTAGTCCCAGACTGTAGCCACCTGCAGTAGCTGATTTTTTTTTGGCCACTTGGGGCCAGCAGAAACAAGCTGTAAACACAACATTAGCTTTTAAGTTGATATGACAAACAATTGCCTATGTAAACATCCAGCAGACACAGAGCAACATTAGCATTCTTTTGAATTTGTGTTTCTGCCCACCTGATGAATGTAAGTTCAATATTCACTCTCTTTTAGCTCTGTTTTTGGTTGCCACCAACTCCTGAGGGAAATATTTGACTCTTTAGCTGCTAATTGTGTCTATTGTTTGTTTCTGGAGAGGTAGTGTAAAGTGGGTTTTTAGAACTTTTCAGCTTAAAAAAAGATGCTGCGGCCAAAAACGACACTAATAAGAGTGGTGAGAGTGAACCAAAACAGTGAAGTTGTGGGCTGTAAAACTAAAACAGTGAGTTTTAATTATCTGTAGGTTCGTCACTGCAAGTGACATCTTTCACTTTACACATTTTGATCCATTGTTAATATATTATATTGATTAAAGCTGCTTTAACATCTTTTCCTACTAACAGGTAATAGAATTTGACGACGGGTCCGGCTCGGTCCTGAGGATCCAGCCACTGAGGACCCCCAGAGACGAGGCTATTTACGAATGTCACGCCTCCAACTCTGCAGGAGAAATCACTGCCTCCACCAGACTAAGTGTGCTACGAGGTCAGTGTGAACACACTTGCAAGCTATGTTTCCAGTCAGCTTACTGTGAAGAAAAATACAAATCATAATGCCTGGAAGCCACATGAAAAATACAGTCTTAGTACAACACTTTTGTTATTCCATAAATGTATTTTCTGTGTATCACCTGACCTGTGATGGTAACTGACAAAGCAGACACACTTTATTGTTTCTTATATGTAATAACATCCCTGTAATTTAATGTTTGCATCCAGAAGGAATACTGTATAACTAGAGTGGTTTTATCAACTGACCTCATAAATTCTGATGGTAAAGTTTAAAGCGTATCTTTATATAGGTAGAAGGTCTTTAGTTTAAAATTATAACTGTAGGTGGGGATGTTAGCACTGGCTGGAGGACACTGAGGTATAATCCAGTCGAAATCAGGTTTTACACATCGTTGAGTCAAAAGTTTTTTGTCTGTGTTCTTGTAACTTAAAAACTATTTATGCAGAAGAATTTGAGGCTTGGAGGGATGTGTTCTCAGATATATATGCAAGTGTAAGCCTGGGTCCACTGCAGTAGATGGTTTTGTTAGTGTTAGCAAGAGTCCATTAATGCAGATAGTGATGTTAGTGTTAGTGGAGTCCATTAGGAGCACATTATGTACCGGTAGTTTGAAGCTCAAGAGTGTCTTAGTAAGTGAAGCTGCTCGAGTGTGGATAATCACATCGCCTGCCTTTACAGTACATGCTCGTGGGGAAAGGATGTGCAGCCTATTGTTCTACCATCTCATCTCTTTCTCTCTCTCTCTCTCTTGCTCTCTCTCTTTCCTGCTTGTCTCTCTGAGGGGTAATAACATAGTCTACAGTTCTTCCTCTCCACTCTCTTCTCTTTCTGTCTCGTCTGTCTGTGTTTTTTGTCTCTCTTTTCCAAGTTCATTCCGTTACTTTCTCTTTCCTTCGCTCTCCCCTTTCTCTCTGTCTTTTTATACACTTTCCTCCTTTTCTCTTTCTCTCTCTCTCTGTCTCCCCATATGCTCTCAGGTCCACTACACAGCAACCTCTAAATTATTCACATCAGACCACTCTTTGCATCTTCTGTGCTGTTCCGCTCCATCTACCCAGAATTTTTCCTGTCTCACATGGTTGTCTTTGTCTGTGTGTGTGCGTGTGTGTGTGTGCATGCAGGGATGCTGAGTTGCACATCTACATCTGTATGTGCTCTTGCTTACGTGTCTCTGAATGTATTTTGATTTTTCCTGCCTCTCTTCATGGAAGCTATCTGCTTGTGTCTAATCTTTAGCTTTATCAAGAACATAACCACTCATGCACACACACACAGGCAAACACACACACACAAACGTATCCTCATTCTAAGAGAGTCAGTCTTTATGTAGTGATTAGCCTCTTTCTACTCCTCTGAGGAGTCATTGTGTTGTGGATGAATAAGAGGCCACCTGGGAGCAGCTAATAGACCCTGATAGACTGTCAGTCCAAATGTCACTTATAAAGTACACACACCCACACGTGTGCGCACCCACACAAACATACACACACGCACACACAGAGTCTTGTCAGTCATGTCTCCTTGTCCCCCTGGCTCTGTAAAGACACAGCTCCAGTGACTGACTGACTGACTGTCTGTCTGACAGGAGGGATCCGGTGTTAAGGTCAGCCGGCTTAATTACTGAGGAATAGAACCAGTCTAATTGAAATCTTGGCTTCCAGTAAATGGCTGTGATTGGCAATGGCTGAAATAATAATGAACTTGAAAGCAATTATATGCTTTAGGATCCAGTGTACAGTCAGATACTGTATAATTCATGGTTTGGTCAAAGTTGAGTGCGTGTCTGTTTGAATTCATCTAAATGAGGCTTGGACAAAGTACTTTAGTCCAAAAACTGAAGTTGTAAAATGGAAAGATGAAGTTGTAAAGTTCTAACTAATATCCATTCTTAAATTTGTGTTAAAGGACAATTCTGTTTTTCTACAACTTGGGTCTGCAGTCAAAGTGCTTGCTAAGATCATGGAACATGGCGACATTGCACAATGAAGTCTGATGGGGCAAGAAACATGAGCGGTCAGATGATCAGACCAGCAGTTTAGCCAGAGTACCTAGACCACTTTATTTGGAGGAACTGAAAGTGAGTGCAGCAGAAATGTTGATAAATAATGTAAGTGTGGTAGGTCAAAGTTAAACCAGAAAGTGGGTCTGTAAACAGTAGTGGAGCCTCAAATAAATGTGGCAAACCTGAGGGGTTGTTTAAAACCTGTCTCATTATCTGAATGCTCAATTTTCTTGCCCAGTCAGATTTTTTTTTTAGTAATGTTGCTGCATTCCCAGATCTCAACAACTAATTAGGCTGATGTTTAATGTTATTACAGATAGGAATGGTGGCCAAAACCACAGAAATAAGACCTAGGTTGTAATAATGGAATTTTGGAAAGCTTTAATTATATTCCTATTATAATCCTATGTATTCCCACCTGTCATCATATTGTATATATCGTACTATAATAAACTGATGGACACAATTATAAACTCACAAACCCATGGTTAGGTGTACCTCACTTTTTGTCTTGTAATATACTCAAAATGCAGGTGTGACAAAAGATTGTGCACCATACAAAACAACTTAATGTGATGCAGAAACAAAACCAGAGTTGAATCAACACTTCTCTAACACAATCTTAACAAAAAATGTAATGTGTAAGAATCAAAAAGTATTGCAGTCGTAGAGGGCTGTTTTGTGCATTGGATTGCGATATATTACGTAGGTGTTAATTTTATTGCATCCATACTGTTTATCCCCTGTGTCAGTCGTAAATGACAGAAACAGGTTTGTATGCAGGTGCAGATATTACACTTGGGCTTCTGATACAGCAGCCAGCTCATGCTTTAGTTCCCATGATTCTAAGACCAGACTTGATTTGCAGTCTTCCAGATTCACAGATGACAAACCCAGCAAGCGATGTGTGTGGATTTCATTTTTTGGGTCTGATATAAAGAGGACAGTGTTCGCACAACAGTTCCCATGATTGTGAGACCGGGCTTTTCTATGAGCTGTGAAATTATCTGAATCTGTCACAGTGGAAAGACTGAAGTGGGAGCACATCCAAACGAAACAGTGGGATGTGTGGAAGGCTCCGTCAACAAGGGAGTGTAGGGTTACTCATCTGCTCTGACCTCAGGGGGTTCTTAACTGTTCAGCTGCACACACACGCACGCACACACACACACACACACACACACACAGGAGCAGCTTTGTCCCAAACACACTTTGGTGTTGCTTACACCTGTCCCCATGATGGATGGTGGAGAGCTGGTTATGTGCATGTGTTAATGTGTGTGTGTGTGTGTGTGTGTGCATCAGCCCATTCAATCAGCCCTCAAACACTTTCACTTATATCACTTCACACCTTGTCAGCTTTAAATAAAATAAAAAAAGCTGTTTTGTTTTTGTCTGCACAAGAAGGTATCTGTGTGTGTGTGGTGGTGGGGGCGCACCTCTATCTACAAATATCTGCAACTCTGTTTTGGGTTTTTTTGTGCAGGCATGAGTGGTTGTAGAAGAGGGGCAGAGAGGGATGCATGATCTCAGGGAGTAGCATTCTAACTGTGCATTCTCAATGTTCAGTGCAGTGTCCCATCCCAGGTAGATGAAATAGAATGCATTATTCCTGCCTACGAGGGGCTGGCTTTGAAGTAAGCGTTTGCATAATGAAAGCGGAGAGAATCAGGATTGTTATGCTGTATGGGTCCCTTGTGCTCTCTCTCCCTTTCTGTCTGTTTTTCTTTTGCTGTCTCCCTTGTTCTCGCTCTGTTTTCCTTTCTGTCACTCTTTCTTTGTCTCACTCTATTCCATTCTATTCTGCTCTTTTTTTCTTTTTTTTTGCACTTTTGCCCTCTTTCACCACCTGCCCACACAGAAACACCTTCTCATCTTGTTCTCCTGGCTTGTTATGTCCATGTTTTCATTTGTCGGGCTTTGTGATTGATCGAAACCGGAGATGTTAAAAGGCCACACACGCACTCCCAAAGCTAGTGTCTCACAACCCGTCGGCTACGGTTCGATGGGCTAGTACCAGAATTAGCATCTCCTTGGCGAGGTTCAGCGCTAGGATTTCCTGTTAATGAGGCTCTGTGTGGTTGAGAGGGATAAAGTCACAAGGGATTCTGGGTTTTAAAAAAATGGGGGAAAAAATAAAAATAGACTGCCTCCTAGATCAAATACAGCGCAAACGTATGCAGGAATACACGCTCCTTGCTCATCTATCTTTATCCACTTTATTATGGATGACTCATGACTCGCAGTTTCCTTGAAAAAGTAAAGAATTTGTTTTTAAAAACTGATTTGCACTGAACCTATTTGATTCCAAGGGTGAATACAGTATCTTTTCAGTTTGACTGAGTTCAGGCGTCTTTGATCCCCCACCTCTTCAAATCATTGTCCCCTCTTCTCCCTTAAATCTCCTACTGCAGTTGAATGAAGTTGCCCCACTGCCTTTGATTTCCTTTATCACAGTGGATAGACTCTTCATGTTTGATTTAATTGCCTCAGATGTCTATGAATTCACATTTGATTTGCCATCCCAAAAGGGCACGAGTCCCAGTGGATGTTTCTTTATTGGACTTGCCTATTTGATTCATGCAAATGGGGTGAGCTTCCAGAGAGGGTTGTGTGCAATAGACTGAGCTGGACAAAAAGTGTAGCTCAACTGCTACTGATTCCCAGCGGAATAGAGAGTATTTGATTTCCAGTTGATTCCTATTGGAAGAGCAGTTGCCTAAAGCTTTAGTGAGATAGTTTGTCAGGTGGAATGAAATGTTACTTATTCTATTTGGCCTCACTATTGGATTCTTCAAAATTCTTGCCCCTGGGTTGAAGTCTGATGCGAAACATATTTTGACTCTAAATTGAATCTAAATTTGACTTTTGCATTTGACCAGCCAGTTTCCCTTAAAACCTTTTCACACTGGACTAGTGACTCAACCTGCTTGGTGTCAAGTCAGGGCTTAATGTCTCTTCAAGTATGAGGTGTCATATTTTGTCTTATATTGAAACACAGACTATCTGCTTTAGGTGTGTGTGAAATGCACGACATTTTGGGAAATACTTTGATCCGTTTTCTTGCTTGAGAATTAGGTGAGAAGAATACTTTCATGTTTCATGTTTCATCTGGTCAATATGAAGCTACAGCCAGTTAGCTTAGCATAAACAGGAAACAGCTAGTCTCTGTCCAAAAGTAACAAAATCCACCTGCCAGCACCTATAAAGCTCACTAATTAACACTTTATATCTCATTTGTTTTACACAAACCGAATCGACAACATTGTAAATGACAACTTGTAAAGAGATATCCACACTTACGGTAATAAAACAATTATCTCCACCAAGCCTTTTACATAATATTGCATTCAACATAAAAACTCTTCACTTATATGAACAGGAGCTTTTACAAGGCTTTTATCCCAGAGCTGACTGAATATTAATTAGAAAATTTTTCATTGGAGAAAGCCGCCCAAAAAGTAGCACAAATTATACAAGCCACCCAAAACAAATCAAATGAAAAGTAGACAATCTGGTAGCACTAATCACGTGAAGAATTAGTAGCTGGAAAAAATAATGCAAGTAATATTAGGAACTGCTTTTGGTCATGACATGGTGATGTTATATGTTCTAATGTAAACGCTGGTAGGACATGTACAAGGCTTTGTACGAAATTCCCCTGAGGATGAAGCTGAACATAGGAATATTTCCATCAAGATACTATCCTACTTTATCCTGTGTGGAAGGCAGTTTTAGAGAGGTGTTTATTGAATTGTATTGTCATTTTGGAGGCTGTAGTGTGTGGTGCTGTTGAGTTGTATTGCATATACTAAGAAGTGTTTCTAATATTTTGTTTAAATCAATGAAGGTAGACTAAATATTAAAAAACACACCTTTCATTATAGCCCAATACAATTAATTCAACAGCACCACAAACTACAGCCTCCAAAATGATCATACAGTTGAATCAACACCTCTCTAAAACTATTTCAACAAAAAATGAACATTATAACCTTCCTGATGGTAGCATGTATTGCAGGGTTGTTGTATTAGACTGCATTAGTTTTATCTAGGTGTACCTAATAAACTGGCAACTGAGTGTATGTAACTGCAGAAGTATCACTGGCATAGTGTCACTTCTCTGTGTAAGCCAACAGGACGTCCACACGTATGAGGATTAGCAGGAAAATACACAAATAGAATTACAAATTGGTGTAATGCTGATCTGTAGTATATATATATTACTAACGATAACCAACTTTAGTATATTTATTACTTACAGGCCTCCCACCAAGCTGAGCCAGTTGTAAGAGCTGAACCACATGCTGCAATTGGGTTTGTGAAAAATTGTGGGAAAAAATGTGTAAGCCTAGTCAAAATAGAAAGGTAAAAGTGCTGGATAAATGGATAAAATGCCTAATGTCTGCTCTACAAGTAGTGGTAATAGTATGAATATAAACTTGACCAAACCCACTGAAAAAAGTGATAAAGCCTAAACACTGACAGTTCCAGCATCACTATGTCTACTAAATACTATAAATATATAATTATAATACTATAAAACAATATCTACTTTTATATATTAAATAGTGTTTAAAAAAACATCCTGTTTAAAATCCATTCAAAAGAACACATTTAAAACATGATGGGTGATGTAGATGAAGGTGTATTTGAGCTCATCTGTTAGGACTGTGGGGGGTACATCACACACAAAAGGTTGGGACCACTGCACTATGCTACCAAGCTGAAGATCTGAGTAATGTCCAGCTCTGTTTGACTCGTGTATTTGATCTTTCCAGAGGACCAGCTGCCCTCAGGGTTCCCCACCATAGACATGGGTCCCCAGCTGAAAGTGGTGGAGCGTTCTCGGACCGCCACCATGCTCTGTGCTGCTAGCGGCAACCCTGACCCAGAAATTACCTGGTTCAAGGATTTCCTGCCGGTCAACACGTCCAATAACAACGGACGAATCAAGCAGCTCCGCTCAGGTAACCAATGCTTTTATCCCTCCACTCTTTCCCTTCCCTTCAGTCCCAGCTTTTATTTCCACCTTAAGGTATTTTCCCCTCCCACTTTGCTTTTATCCCTCTTTCAATATCCACTCCCTCTGTGCCCCCCTCCCAACCCATTTTTTTTTCTGTTCCTACAAAGCTTCTGTTATTCTTGCACTCGTTCACCCCTTTTCTTATTGCTGTTCCGCGCTCCTCCTGCCGTGGTTACTGGCTGAGTTTCTCAGCTGTCCCTCTCTGCTGCTGCTGTGGTATGAGTTGACTGTGTATGGTTGCCAACTTTTCTAAACTCTTCAAGGCCTTAAAAAGTGAACTCCCAACTTTTCTCCGCTTTTCTCCAAACTCTGAGGTCTTCCCATGCAAATCACCATCGCGAAGGGTTTCATTTTTCACTCAGTAAAAATATTATGAAGTATTTGTAACAACAGCATCAGTGCAGAACATGTCTTTAGTCATATCTTAACAAATTTCTCTACTGACAGAATTTGCAAAGTAAACCCAGGTGATGGTGGCGTGTAATGAGGGAATGTCCTCTCTAAGATAGCTCACTGCTGTGTCTAAACACTCAAATAACCTTTAGTTTTTCCTCATTTCATGGAAAGTGTGTCTTTGCGTGGGTGTGAAATTGACTCACAGACATTGTATCCATGTTATTTGAGAAAATATATTTGTTAAATTCAAAGATAAATCACGTGGAAAATCAATCAATCCATCTCAATCAGCTTTTCAATAGCCACAGTAGTGTGTAAAATCCCAGCTTGTCGTAGCAAAGTCCCCTCCCTCCTCAGTCCTCCTGTTTCCAGGGACCAACTCTGGACCCAAAATCCCTTTCTTGTGATTGGACACCCAACTCTCTGGCTTCTTTATGGATAACAACCTCTTTGCTTCTGTCCCCATTTTTTTAATTCTCTGGCTCAACCCTTAACGCCCTGCTTAGACTCCCTTTTTGATCTTTATTTTACAAAAAAATGTAATTAAAAGGATTTACAAAATAGTTACATCTTAAAATGTCAAATATTTGGTATATTAGCCTTGCTTCTTATATGTGATGATTATAAAATAGTTTACTTTTACGATTCTTTGAAGCGCAAAGTTCTGTGTAGATGATCGATATCCATGACTTTTTTTGGAGTTCCAGTGCTTTTTCAAGGTGTTTCTACTAAGTCAACTCCTCTGTGTAACCAATGGTCTAATTGTAATGCCATGTCTATGCTGTTTCTTTTCTCTTTGTATCTTTTTAACCACAGAGTCCTTTGGTAAGTGCTTCTGTTCCGAGGCCCACACCCTCACTGTCCACTTTTCTACATACTGTTCACTAATGTTTTTACTGTTGCTGCTGCTGCTCACCTTTACAATGTTGAGGTGTTATTAAAATGCATGGCATGCATTTTACTAACAGTCACACACAAAGATAATATAGAGCACACTGATGCACACACACACAGAAATACACATACTCACATGGTCGCAGGCACCCATATCACATTTTGGTTAAAGAAGCATACTATAGATGCTACAAACTGGCTATACTCACACACATACACACACACACATATACATGAATACATACGTACAAACACTCACACATATCTCTGTCACCCTAGAGGTAGCTGGCCTCACCCTCACCTGTGCACCTGCAGCCTTTCCACACCCAAAGAATTACACTAACTTTCTCCTCACACTCACCTATTTACTTTTCCACGCACTTATTCAATGATTCCTTCCCTCACTCACTCACTATGTCATTCACTCACCCACTTATAGTCTCTGCGCTCTGCTGTATAGAGTTACCAGTCAATAAGCCATCAACTCTAGATGGCTGTTACGTAGGCCTCTGGTGGAGCCACTGTAAGTAAATCAATGGCGACCAGTTTTCAGACTTCTAGATGTTGACTGCACAGTGTAGTATGTGTTTATTAAACCTGGTAACTACTGCTGAAGTAGTGAATTGGTCATAGACACATGCAGTTTTTAACATTACCATAGTAGAGTCAGATAAGTTAAGTAGAAAAACCCTCCCTTCAATACTTTTTCACTGTTATATAAATCACTTTTTTACAGTTGGTAATTTTGCAATAAAGTAATATTGTAATTTCCATTTCTTTCTTTATATTCACTTTAGTCAGTGATGTCTTTAATTTCCCAGAATGCTTTTTGACGGCTTCTAGAGAATATACCTGGGATCCCTAGTGTGTGTGATCACACATCAAACCTCTTTACAGCTGAAACGATTAGTCGGTATTTTGATTAGTCAAATGACTAATTAGCAATGATTTTGATAGTCGATTAATTGTTTAAATAATTACTAATTTTGCAGTCAAAATTGGTTCAAGTTTCTCAAATGTGAGGATTTGCTGCTTTTTCTCAGTTTTCGTTATCGTAAACTGAATATCTGTTCGGGACTGTTGGTTGGACAAAGCAAGCAATTTGAAGATGTTGCTTTCGCTTCTTGGACATTGTGATGGGCATTTTTCTGATATTTTATAGGCTGAATGTTTAATTGATTAATCGAGAAAATGATCAATGAGTAATGAAAATAATTTTACTTGTTATTTGCAGTCCTACACCTCTTGCGGTAAACACACCATTTCTTGTGGCTGCACTGCATTCTGGCCTCTTTTACGCTGGGCACCCCACAGATTGTTGATGGTCGCTTTAAGATATTGAGTCTATAAACACACCCCTGCTCTTTGATTCTGAGGGGCTGAGACATGAACTTGACATTTACTGCTGATGTTTTAGATTGTCGAAAATTTCCCTGCTGTCAGACTCGGCTGTAGCCGTGCTGGAGGGATTTTGACTTGATGTCACATTGTCTACCTTTTGCCAGTTAGATTTGCTGGGAGATTTAGAAAGAAAAATACAATGCCAAACAACACAAAATCGATGCAGATACAATGTACGGACAATGCCAAGTATTGGAGGGTGGATTTTTCCTTTTAGGATATAAAATATATGTACCATATTACTAGCAGGATTACAACTGGTTTTGATCCATGTGGACTACAAGTGCAGGTTATGTCTCAGGGCAGTTAATTGTACATAGAGTCCACCTCTTAGAGACCCAGATGAGTGCAGTGCAGACACTACCCTACTCGTACAGCCACATCTGCCCCTGTTGCAAGTCAGTGAAGTCAAATCAATAACCCATCTCCTTAAAGCTCTGTCACAGTCTGTCACTCTGCCTATCTAGTCTCTGTCTTTCTCTTCTCAGGCTTATTCTGTCTTTTTCTTTTATGCCTCTCTCTCTTCCTCTCACTCTCTAAGGATCTATATTTTGAGTCTTTCTCTCTAATTTGTTTCTTCTCTTTTCCAAGTTACCTCCCCCAGTCCCTCCCTCCCTTATCCCCTTCTCCTCCTGTGGTACTAACATTTTCTTCTTCTTCTCCTTCTCTAATCTCGTGCATTCATTGCCCACTCAGGTGGCACGCCCATACGAGGTAAGACTGCTGGGAGGACCAACATGACACAGTGGCCTGATTCCTTTTCAACCCCTGGTTCCTACTTGTCTCACAGATCTGAAAAAGCAGCTCTGGGTGGATTAATCAATATGGGTGTAGTCCAAAAGACTCAGGACTCTGCCATATTGGTAATACTCATCCAGCTGCTTCAGATCTGCAGTAGGTGCAAGAGGAGGGAATTGGAATTGAGCAAGCAATTCATTATACTATGACTTTTAATCACCTCCCCTCTTCTCGTCTTTCGTCCTCTCTTCATCCTTTCATTTTTTCATCTCAGCCTCAAAATTCACTCTATAACATAGAAATCCATCGCTTCCTTCCTCGCCATATTGTGATCTCTCTTTTGTATTCATCAGTTTAACATCATTTAGCTTTTTACATCTACTTTCAGTCTAAAGCATGATGTGTTTACAACTTGTATTTATTTCTTTGTTGCTTAGTTGAGGGGACAAAGCATCACTTTTACCTCTCTTTGTTTGCTTTTTAAATTTTTTTGTGACTGGATTTTCTTTTCTTTTTCTTTTTTTTTGGGGTGGGGGGGTCTTGACTTAAGCTCGACCTGGCCTCTCCCCCCTTCTACCTGGTCTATATTTGCCCAATCAAACGTCCCAGTTTTGTTTTCCCTTCCAGCTGTTCTTCGCTCAGCCTGAAATGTCCAGATGGCAAAGACTCAGACACTTGCAGACATTAGTGTGCTCACACACACACACACACACACACACACACATTTCTTCATGGTTTTTTACCATTACTTTCTCTTTTCTCTCTCATTACCGATAAAAAGCCCCAAACAACCACTTTTTTGATAAAGTTTTTATGGGCGCTTTTTTGCCTTACCACACCATCTTTAAAGAACCTCTGGTTGACTTTTTTGACAGTTTTTCTGTTTTCAGGGAGCGAGAAAGCATCGGTCCCTTCCCAAGGCTTTGCGTATGTCGTTCCTTTTTTTTATCTGTTGGCCTTGATGGAGGTCGGTTGATGTCTTTACCTCCTTATTGGGTGTGTTTTAAAATGACATCACACTCCTGATCCCATTGGTGGATCCGAAAGGGTTGGGGGATATCTTATTGCCATGGCAACATCCTTGTAACATTTTATCCTTGAAAACTGAAACATGATTTGCTCCCTAATATAACTACATCTTTTTCAGCAAAGAATTTTCGAAATATTGTATTTGTGACTGGATTTCTCCACATTTTGGTTGCTTGGTTTATTTGTTTCTGCCTTGCATGAAGACTACATTCTCCGTTTTTGTAAGCTTTGGATCAGTGTTTTTTTGTTTTTGTTTTCTTCCCATTTCTTAATCAGGAAGCTGACCCTTGTTTTGGGCAGATTCTTGCTGACAGTGGTAGAAACTTGTTAATTTCTCCAAATAGATTTGGCTCCCCTTTTAGCCCTGTGTTCCTCATACAGAGTTCAGCTTGTTTTTGCTGAAAACTCCCTCAGATTCATTTACTCTTTATGCAGTTCTTACCATTTGTATGTTGATGTATTTATAGACTATACCCAATTATCTGATGTCTTCCACTTTTGTGTAATTACTCTTTCTTCCTCACTATCTTTCTGTGTGACTCTCCTCTCACTATCTTCTACTCCTCCTCTCCATCCCTCCATCCATCCAGGTGCCCTCCAGATAGAGATGAGTGAGGAGTCAGACCAGGGGAAGTATGAGTGTGTTGCCACCAACAGCGATGGAACACGCTATTCCACCCCAGCTAACCTCTATGTCAGAGGTAAGAGGGGGATAAAAACCAGCCTGGCCTGTAAGAACCAGAGTCCAGTTAGAGCACTTAGATTTAAGGATCACATTTATAATGGATGTGTAGATTGGGACATCTTTTCCCAGAAGATATTCATATGTTATTTACATAGACACCTTCTGCTAGAAATGTAGGTTCATCATATTAATGTGATATGATGCTTTTGAACCTGATGTGTTTTTGAATTATTTGCTGTAGAGCCATAAAATAGGATGGTTTTAAAATGAGAGCTCCTTTACATCATTTAAGGCTGGGCTGAATGTTTCACTCAGGCTATTAATCTCTCTGCCCTCCCTTCTTAGCCTTTAGACCTCAGAGAAAAACCAAATCATTGTCTGGTTAAGTCTTGTGTTTCTCCCCAAATCTGACAGCCATCTCACCTCCTCAGGCACTGTCTCATTCAACACACACACAGACACACCAAACGTTTGAATCTTGGAGACATTTTTATTCCCGTGGCCTTTTGCTCTGTTGTCTGCTCGCCCCAAAAAAAAAAAATAAAGGCTTTAAACAGCGAAGCATGCTTTTCTGACTCCAACATTGCTCCCAGGGATTCGAAACAAACACACACACACACACGACTGAATGCACACGCATAAACACACACCTCTATGTCCTACACTAAAACTACATATATATATAAACACACATGCAAACACACACGGACACACACAAACAGCTCAGAGTCAGTGATGTGCATCTAACAGTGCTTGCAGGGCCAGTAAAATCTTGCAGTGCTGCTCAGTGAGTGTTTGACAGGCAGTCTATGGAGACAGCCAACAGTGGAGTCTGCCTTAAACAGGAAGGCTTTCATCAACACACTGGCCATCTATGGCCTCTGTTTTCTCTCTTTGCTCTCCTCATTTCTTTCTTTCTTCCTTTTTCTCTTTGGCTTTCACCTCTGTCTGTTGCCACCTTGTCATGCTCCTTTGTCTAACTTGTTTTCTCTCTGTGTCTCCTGTCTCTTCTCTGATATTTTCCGTTTTCCTCTCTTTTCTCTCCACCTCCTCCCACCGTGCTCTGTCCTACCTCCCTCTGCAGAGCTGCGAGAAAGGTACAGTAATGTGTGGCTCTTTTGAGTCTCTCCCGAGTATTTTCTTTTCTTCCATTAAACTGCCATTTGTGTTTGTGTGTCTCGGCTGTTTTATGTGCGGTACTGGAGGTTTAAACCTGCCTGTATGGTTTACTCCTTTGAAATATACTGTACTCTCTGTTCTTCTTTTCTCTTTTTTCCTTGTGAGTGCATGTGTGTTTGCTGTGAGTTTGTTTTTTGTTTTTTGTGAGTATCTTTTGTGTTTCAATTCATAAAATATTTAATGGAGCACACCTTAAAACACCATGAATAAAACATTTTTGTATCATATGCACCCTAGTGGTGATGCACCAGACTGTCTGAATGCTTGCTCCTTTGAATGCCATAAAACTTCATCTCAGAGCACATGGAACAAAACAAAAGAACAAAAGAATATTAATCATACATTTACAGTTGTATTACTGTTCTGCACTTTACTGAGCAACACAGTCATGATTTTTTAATCACTTCTCTTCT